>NW_026623540.1:863862-926980 GCF_030028575.1 Malurus melanocephalus
TTTTTTTTTTTTTTTTTTTTTTTTTTTTTTTTTTTATGGAGAGGGGGGAAAGATATTTTTAGCCAAGAAATACTTGTGTCCTCTGTTTAACAAAAGTCTTATTTAATAAATACCAAGTCACTATGCCTTCTGGGAAAACTTCCTGGGGAAGGAAAAAACCACCAGGTTCACTTTAATGAGTACATTCTAGACTAGAACAATGTCCCTTCAATGCAAGTGGTAAAATATGGCTACAGATGAAGAATAAAATTAATGTTTGGAAAATAATACTTCTGAAATATAATCCATTAACAAAATCCCAAGAATTAGACTATGGCTAGTCCATAAATCTGCAGAACATCTTAGGTTGTCAACATCACTTATTTTCTGGCTTAAWGAGGAACAGGTTGCACACTGCCAGTAGCTGGTTAATTGAGTTTACATATCTGCTGGYTCTTTCCATTATCACCTTCTCCCTGTGATGAGCTTTGAGACTATGTGCTTTATTTAACAGATCCATCAAGCCTATTATCCACCAAGACTATTAACAGCTATCTCCCCAATGACTGAGATGTGTTGTGAGCTGTCAGAGAATTTTATTTCTGCCTTGCTCATTCTTTCAAGCAGTCTGGAAAACTGCGGATGTATTTATAAGTATGATAGCACCACACAATCAAAAACATAACCTGCCCTTTTCTGATGGTCTTGTGAGATGTCCAGCTACTAAATAAACCTAGAAAAAGGATGCAATGGCAAAAAAAATTAATCATGTCTGAAATGCTGAGACATTTCTCAATGTTTCATTTTTAATAATTCACAATTGAGATTTCATGGTCAAAATACAAACTGCTCAGGATATTCTTTTAAAATTAGAACCCAAGAACTCCATGCACTCTTGGTTATCAGATGATTGCTGTTAACTGGTTATATATACAGGTGATAACAGGGCTAAGCATCAAGGAGAGAGAAAGAGAGGCAGAAGTTGGGGTAAAAAAGCCATGTAACTTAGCCTAATGATAGATCACTGAATGTGGTATAGTATTATTGAGCCAAACAGATTACCCTAATTCAAATGTTGATGAAATATATGAACAACTGGATGGCACTTGTGATTCAAAATCATGACAGAGTAAAAAATGACATGAAAAATAACAGTAATTCTGGGTATGTATGGGCAATATGTATGGGCAATACACACAGTTCCATTTCTTCAGACAAGTTCTGTTTACAAAGCATTTAAAATATGACCAGAAAGAATACTTTCTTGAACAGGATCTTTACCTAGAGAGTGCTGCTCATGGACTAATTTCATAGCAATCATACCAAAGTCTCATACTAACATACTAATCCTGCTTTCACCACTCCTGTTAATGAAAATAGACCAGAGAAGGGCTCAAGGGAAGAAAGGTGTGGACTAACTAGCTGAATTTTTATTGCTTTATGATATATCGTAAGGTACAAAAATTTATCAATTATGAGTAAAAGCAGAAAAATATATGGAAAACAGCCTTCCTCACTTTTACAACACATCTTTATGGCTTTCTAAATGATCAGACTTTCTCCAGCAGGCCCTCACCAAAGCAGGAAACAGAGGTGAATACAATGTTTGACATGTGCCCATCTCCTCTTCCATCACCTGAACATGAACAACTTGAACACAGCCTCAGCTATAGTTTGGYGGATGCATTTTAGTGGATACAGGAAGTTTCTTCTTGTCTCAACTACAAAAAAAACATGAGGCTGGGAAATTAAAGACAGATGCTATTGCATGCTTTGATTAGTGAAAACTTTTGGAGCAGAGATATGACACACCTGGAGATATTAAAAATGAGTATCTCCATTCCTTCCATGACAGGAATAGAAAAATAAGGAGAGCTAGAAGACTTCTGCAGTTATCTTACAGAAAACTCCACTGTGACCAGTGGGAAAGAGTGTAATTCATATGGCATGAAGCTGAGTCAAAGAAAGTTTAGATTGGACATCAGGAAAAGGCTCTTCACCCAGAGGGTTGCTGGGCACTGGAACAGTCTCCCCAGGGAAGCAGTCACAGCACCAATCTGACAGTTCAAGAAGCTTTTGTACAGTGGTGTGACCCTGGGGGTGTCCTATGCAGGACCAGGAGATGGATTTTGATGGTTCTTGTGGGACCCTTTCAATCCATAATATTCTGTGATTCTGTATTTTTGGTACAGGCATACCAAAGAAACAGGAAACAACCAAAGAGGGAGGTAAACATGTCCCAAAACCTCTATGCAAAAGTTTCTGCTTACATTCATTGTACAAGAATTTCCTCAAACATTCCAATTTCCTTTATTTTGTCTTTGCCATCATTTTGCTAGATAACAAGAGCATTCGATGAYTTGCAGGGAATGTTCAGTGTGTATTTCTGTTAGTGCATTTGGTAATTTTTAAAAGGCATTTTAAAATGCTATTGTATAGGCAGATTTTTGTAATTTAACTATGTTAATAAAAATCACTTAGACTATATTAAATCACATCAGAGTGAAATGCTGTAAGATATTCTAAGTAACTTTCTTCTTGTGGAGATATCACAAAGAAAGTCTCTGCCACAAAATGAGTAGAGCATTTAGTTTAACAAAATATTTAATAGTCAATGCAAATATATGTTGATTTGARCTATGTCAATGGGGTTTTTTTCACAGTGTATATGAAGAAGTGGGGTTTTTTTTCACAAATATATTTCATCACTGGATTTGTTAAACAAATATTTTGGTTGAAAATGGAAATATACAAATGTCATGATATTCACAGTTAGAATACTGCTGGCAAGCCTGACAACTTGACAGCTGAAATTTTAAACCCACAGATAACTTCAGCAAAAGAACAAATTCAGATAAAGAAACTGCATAGGACCTTGCAAAACAGTGAAACTGTATCTTCAGTTTTGTATTTGTTGAACAGGCCTTTAACATTGAGTTGGAGATAGAGTTGTTTCCTCCAATAGAAAACAAATAAAACCTTCACTCTGAACATGTACCCACAGAAATAATACTGCAAATTAGTGCTTAATTCCTGATTGTCTTTCCTAAAAAAAACTAGTTAAATAGCTAATTAAATCTGTCTTCAAACATCTCAGTTATGAAAATATTCAAGATGTTCTAACTGTAGATTCAAGATAGAACAAGACAACAAAGTGTAGTTTTTCTTGTTCCATTGGGTGAGAGACTTCCCTTTTATAAGCAGATTTTACTTATCTTAAACAGCAATAGTTGAAAAAATGTAATGAAAATATTATGAACACATTCAAGTATTTTCTCAAATTACCCAAAAGATTGTTATGAATGAATGAATACTGTGAATTGTTATGTTCCTTGTCTCCAAGATTGCTGATTTGAAAAGATATTGATATCCATACAGCCTAGAGCTAGACYTGAAATGAAAGAGCCCTACCCAAACCACACCTTTGGTGAATACAACAACATTTAAACATCAATATCTAAAACCATAACCTGAGAATCTGCACATMTCTCCTACCTAATGCCCCAGGGCTGAGTGCCTCAAGAGTGACTTTGATGTGCGTGGCCAACACAGTCGGGCAGTGGCAGTTTGACACTTTAGGCAATTACCCTTGTACAGATTCCTACTTAGGAGCACATCCCCTCTTTTTCACATTAATGTCTCAGARGCTCACTTTGCTCTCCCAAATGCAAGCCAGGTTTATGTCTTTTTCTTCCACTGTGTGCTGAATGTGGCCATATCTAGACTGCTGAAAGCTGCAAAACTCATTCAGCAAAGTTTCCAAGCTGAGAAAAAGAAGCAAAATAATCAACAGCAAAATGAGATAGAAGGCASAAGGTAGGGGAAGATTCCCACAAAGGCTTTTCTAGTTGACTTGAGGAAGAGAGCTTGACTCTGCAGGCATCAGTGTGAGAAGAGTCACAAATACAGCTGCCTCCCTTGCTTCTCAAAGGAGAAAAGTAGCCTGAGGTGGAGACAGGTGCCAACCGGAAAAATATTTTATCAAAGCAGATGTATTTATAGCTCATTTAAAAGATCTTGCCAGAAGAAACATGGAGCTGTTCTTACATTCATAAATTAAAGCTAAATGACTGGGGTATATATTTAGCTTACTGCTACACACTTCTGGGCATCTCCTCATGCTGTGCTCATGGCATATTATGCACCTCTGATCYAATGGCCCCACCAGTTTCTACCTCTTGCCTTCCAGGACCCAGTTATTCGCTGTCATGCAATCCCTTACACAAAAGTTTGGGTAGCAGTTCTTAGAACAACTTTATATGATGTCCTAAGACAACAATTCAGAATAAGAGAGAGATTGTCTTCTCCACACCTCCTCCTCCATGGTACAGGCACATTAGCTATGACAATATCTTGTATTGGCTTTTTATTCTACTGTATTCATTTTAGAACACTGTAAGGCATCATTTCTAAATGTAATAAAATAATTTCAAATAGAATAACTTTAAATTTGTGGGACAAACCCTTTTATGTTGTTTAAATTGAAAGACTTTTTGCATATTTGCATAGAGAGAAAGCATGGGTACATATTTACTTATAGTTCCTTATGATGAAATAATATGAAAAACCTGGTTTAAACTAATAATTTATCAAATAGGYTTTAGCTTATATTTATATAAAATCTCAGGCTTCATACTGACAAAACTAAGCACATTTGTGATTATAGTAAGAGATTCTCTTCAGAATCAGCTTGATATAAATGTACCACTACACAAGGTATGCATGTGTGCTTCCACTGATATTTGTGTTTTAGTAGATGAAATTTAAAATATTATACTTGCTGTGTTTGCCCAGTATTTGTTTCCAATTTATAATGATTGTTTCAGCTCAGAGTTACAGGAAGGTACTGAGCACCGAGATGAGTCAGGAGCAGCAGCTGTCCTCAGTGTCTCATCTCATTACGCAGCTCAGACTGACAGAATGCCAGTGGGTGAACACTGCAGGAGCAGGGAGCAATCTAGGACAACTGTCCCATCACTGAAGTATCTGTGTATGCAGGAGCAAGATTAGTTCATAGTACATTAGAGATCAAATGAGATAAAGAACTGAGCCTGTGAAAATTTCTTAGCATTTCTTAGCTCTGAGTAAAACTAGCAGGTGCCTGAAACATGGACAGCCTGGAAAGGAAAGAAAGAGTATGGTACTACATCTTAACCAGGACAGGAAAGCAAGGCATTGAGGACAATTCTAATAGATTGAACTTTATGAAGATCACAGGGAATCACCCACTTTTGCACAGAGGTTGGTTAGTTTTCACAACTGGAACTCAAGTGATAGTGGAGGAATAGTTACACATCCAAACATGTTTGATCAGAGCTGGTCACAGTTTTGTATTTTAATTTTCTGTGAAACTCCAAATTTTAAATTCCTCTCAGTGCTAATTGGATCAACAAACCAAACAAAACAATCCAGAAATTTCAATC
This sequence comes from Malurus melanocephalus, assembly GCF_030028575.1. Lineage (NCBI taxonomy): Eukaryota > Metazoa > Chordata > Aves > Passeriformes > Maluridae > Malurus > Malurus melanocephalus. The sequence continues at coordinate 869,265 of NW_026623540.1, forward strand.
AAATATGTTGCGATGTGTTTTTGGTGTGGGTGGAGTTTTTTGTTTGATTTCTTGTTTTTCTTTGTTTGTGGGGTTTATTTTTGTTGGTTTTTGGGGGTTTTTTTGGGGTTTTTTTTTGTTTTTTTTTTAATATCGTACCTTTTACTTTCTGTTTCATTCCTTGACTGGTATAATTCGTGTAATGGAAAAGTACATTACTAAAGACAAGTAGTTGAATAATTTTTTTTAAAATAAGCAACAAACAAATTGCAACATTAATGTAACATTTTGGGAAAAGCATTGCTTTGGGAAAACTGCCATCAGATCTAGAATCACACTGTTTCCTAAAACAATATGCCACACGAGTTTCCAAATAATGTAATTTATTTTCTGTTTGAAAACCCATTGTTTTCACCACAGATMACTTAAAGTTTATATAAAGGACATTCTTTGCAACAGTTTAGATACAAAGTTATACAACAGAATTGCTCTGGATGCCATGGRTTCTGGCCTTGCTCTCCACAAGATTTTGCACCACTACACACCAACAGAGATAAGAAAATCCAGATCAATACACAGTAGGTTATCAGTAAAAAAACAGCCTGAAAAATAAGAACACTTTCTTGAAGGTGAATATGTAGCATTCTCCTCCAGAATCTGTATGAAAGTGTAAATCTGTTAATAGACAATTTGATTTCAGTAAATATTTTAATCCATAAAAGAATAGCTTTCACTTTCTCATGTGCAAAACCATTATCTCTTATCTTAAATGTAGTCATCATAAGGTTTGATTCAGAGCTATAGAGAGGCAATATTTGGATTTGCATGACTTGCCTTCAAACTTAGATCATACTTTACATTGCATATGTTACAATACAGCAGTTTTTTTTTATTTTACTCTGATGATATTTCCAGAGGTTATCAGTGACAGACAGCAAGACAACCTTTCCACAGCTGGGCTTTTCTTCAACCCAGTTAGTCCTGTTTCAATGTTCTTGTATGTGTCCTGAGCAGAGGAGGATTTTCGATGGGTCGATTCCTCCCCTCTCTGACTCAGCTTGCAAAACATGGTCTCATTTTAGAAAACAGGGTATTGCCCAATAGGACATGACTGCTGCTGCCAAAAATCACTCTGAAAAAATAGGGCAAGCCTAAACTGCTGTGGCTTGTGGTCAGAAACAGAATCTTTTTGCCTCTGTACTGAGCTTCTCCCTCCCACTTCTGCTGCCCCTGAACTACTTCTTTTCTTCTTTTACAGTAGTTAAGATACGTTCTGTCCCTAACGACTGTCCCATCTAAAAATAAGTGCTCTTGACACACAAGAGATGTCAGACCAGCACAGCAGGATGCTGAAGCGTCTCTAGATGCGTAGCAGGGCTTCTCTTACAGGGGGTTGCAGCAATTTAGGAATTCACACTTGATAAATGCAATAAGCGCGGCTTCTTTTTTATCTCTTGCAAATGGTGCCAGGACTGATGTATTCCTGACCCTTATTTGGCAATCCACCTTTCTTCTCTTATGCTCTTCTCTGGAATCACAAAATTTCTAATGTTTGATTAGGCAAACATGCACTGTTATTGTATATMATTTTTTCACTGACATCTACAGATGTCAGCACCTGGTTCAACTTTTTGTTTCGGTCTACATTTTCTCAAAACATGTACAGAAAAATACCCTGCTCTGATAGTGTTTCTGAAGCAGAAAGATAACAACTAAACTCTGGAAAGTTTCATACCTAGAGCTGACACAACCCTTCTTCAGCTTCTTTTTGAATCTTGTTTTCCAGATGCAGCATTACAGCAACAGACTACTCTGTATTATGTTTAATTAAAGCTATTACTTGATTCAAATGTCCTTCTCCTTTCTCCTTTTTCAAGGTGAGTGAAAATCATTATGGAAGTTAAATGCTATCTTCTTAATAGCAACATATTATGTTATCCTTCATATTGGATAGATTAAGCCAAAGCCCTGCCAGAGCAAAGACCATAGAGATGATCTGTCCTTGTTACCTACTGTAAGAGTGGGGGGGAAAAAAAATCACTTTCTCATTACTGTAGTAGTGCTTAGTTTGAAATACTACTATTTAGAAACTGAGAGGGAGTAATTGCAAATATTGTTTCTCTCCTTTATTCTCTTCAACATAGCAATTTTGTAGATGCTCATGTTTGCAACTTACGGAAGTTTGAATATTGTAATTTTTTTAGATACCTCCCAGAACTTAGGAAAACACATGGACTTACAGAGGACACTTAGCTGAAAGCCTTTCAAGAACTTTCTTTTCCAATTTGCAATGGAAACAGCATTCTTTGAAAATATTATAGCATATGAATATTACACTGTTATTGGSCTTTTTCTGACAGGTACCTAAGCAACCAATACCCTGACAAAAAGAATTGTAAAGGAACTACACTGGAGAAACCACAAAGGAAGCACTAAGGGCCATAAAAACAGCCTCCCAAACTCCCACAAATGCATTCATTCCCAACTGTCTCTCCTGAGAGGATCACCATGTCTGGCAAGGGAAACGATGCTGTCATGTATCTTAACAGCACTCATAGCTTCTTGACTGCAGTGGGCTATGATTCATTTGTTGACCAGGACATTCACTTTTGCCTGCTTGCTACAGGATTTCAAGTGTTACCTTCTTACTTTCAATAGAATTGTATGTCACTATGTTTATCCAGCATGTGATCATCACCACCTTTAGGTCTCCTTTTAAAAGGATTCAGCAATTTCAAAAAACTGGTCTCTTTTCTCCTGTCACCAAAGCCATTATGTTAAAAACAACTTGACTTCTACTCCTCKTGAGAATACTTTTCTTGGGGATCCATAGCCTTTTACATCTGAAGAAATGGCAAGATCCATTCCAAGAGGGAAGGGAAACTGCCAGTGCTTGCTTCCTCTCCAAAGAAAGTTAGGTCCTACCTTATAGGAACACACAGAGCAGTTCTTGCTATCCATGACCAAAGCAAATACAGTGTAGGTTAGCAAAAGGTAACAGCTGTATCTTTAGAAGTTTATTATGTATTATAGATTATAGATATTGTATGGATAAATGTAAACTCTTTATTGTGACCTCTAGCTTGTCCCTTTGTTTCCTCTTGGCAAAATTGTTCCTGAGCATATGAGACCTGGCTTACACCCACCACCTTTGCCAAGCCCTTTCCAAGTCCATACAGACCAAAGCAAATGCAAACCATGCTGAGTGTTACCAAGACATTTGCTTTGACAATACCAAAACCTGCACTTACTGCATTATTTCAGTCACAGAYGGGAAATGGCCTGTATTTATATAGCATTATCTCAGCTATATATGGACGACAGAACCCAAAGTAAATTGCTCTTTACCTTTCTTTTTCTGGCTATTACAGAAATGAACAGGATATTGCCTCACAGTATCGTTTTTACATTAGAACTACATCAGCATCCAGGGGTTGAGCCATTTCTAAACTAGCTGCTAAATAAGTCTGAAAAGTAGAAAGTAAGTTATTTTACAGGTTCAGTGTAAGAGAAAAATGAGGCAATTCATGTAAGAGTTGGCTAAATAAACATAAAGAAAAACCACTRATAGTTTTTTAGTTGCATTCAAATGTCCTTAATGGATTTCTTATTACACAGCTTTGGAACAATAAAATAATCAAATTTTCTCTACTTTCCTCCAGTTCATACCCTTAGAGCATCTTGCGTTCAGAATTATTTTAATTTTGTTCACTAGGTTTTCATGCTATAATAACTCTTTGCCATAATGGAAGATAATTTTTAAATGCTATTTAAACAACGTCTTTGTTTATTTGTGCAAACTGAACAAATCAGAAAGGTGTCTGCAGCCCTTGCCTGCAGCTTCAGGTGCTTGTTAAGCGTCATTCTCTCCCAATTATTGATTGAATCTCTGTCAGGTAAATTATCCATTTTAGAAAAAAACAAAACCAACTTGAGAATTCTTTTCAAATTCCTAAATTACTAAAGCAAGTAAATGATTGTCAGACTCAGKATTTATAGAAAATCAGCTGGAAAACAAAGATGACAACTCTCAGCTGAGCTAGCTGCTTGTAGCCTGAAGGCTGAGTATTATTCAGTTCTGCATGAACATATAATTGTTACTGCAGGAAACTTAATATCCAAATATTCAACACAATTCMTTCTTCCAAGGCAGGCAATTCAGTAATACACAGTGCACTCCCTTAAATCAAAACACGGAAGGATAGAACACAAATTCTGCAAAAATAGTTAGTTTCCTGTTTGAGGAAACACCATTTCAGCAAAGGAAAAACATATGAGAACACTGAAGGCAAGTACTTAAGACTTGCTGCTCCKGAGCTCCCCTCTAACTGATGTGGAGACAACCATTTTGGGGGATGAGGGGGGAGCAGATGAGATCCCAGCATGGACAGRTTTGTATGCAATAGATGCACTTCACAGAGCTTGGCATATATTTAACTTGATATTATATTTTTTCTGTATTATACTTTAAAAATACTAAGAAAAACAAAAAAATTCAATGCTGTTAAAAAAGCTTGGAAGTTAATTATTCTCTAGTCATTCTAGCAAGTCCATCTGGCAGCTTCACAACTTGAAATCCAAGAACTTTCCCTCTGCCAGCAAAATAATGTGTTCCTAAGGCAATTGCTGTGTTTGAAAATCTACTTGGAAATTCCCAAGTCTCATTAAAACACTGACTAATTTGCTAAGATGGCAAGAATTCATAATGAATCAGGGAAAAATCCTTTCTCTGACCACTTTATGAAATGTGTACACTCAGAAGTTACCTTAAAAAGCCCCACTCAACCATTATGTCATCAATATCACTACTGTATGTTTTGCATATCCTGACTTCAGGGAACTACTTTCACTTTTCTTCCTCGTGTGGCTTTAGCCTGGGCAATTACTATGTCTTCTTCAAGCAAAGAAGAATTTAGAATTCAAATTTAGAATTCAGTGCTGTTGAAAAGATGTATCCTTACTTCTGCAAAGAATAAAACATTAAAAACAGCATCAGAAGTCAACGATGAGAAACTGCTACATTACCTAGGCCTTTGAAATCCTAAGAACCCACTAAGGTTTCAATAAAGCTTCTGAACACTTCAAAGTCCCATGACAATTCACGTTTCTCAGACTTAAAATCAATCAAGTATCCTAATAAACTTCAGCCTATGCCATCTCAGTGTATACAAGCRCAGCTCTCCAAAGGAAATTCTCCATGGCAAAATACTAAGGAAACTATAAAGCATGTCTGACCAATATTGAATGTACTTAGTGAGGTTTATGGGTGACTGAATTAAGGGTCAAATACTCCAAACTGGTATAAAAAGCATCTTTACTGAACAACTTATAAAAAGGAAAGARCAATAGTGACAAGAACTCATAGAATGTTTGCCAGACATCTTGTCCACAAAGTATTCAGTGAAAAATACATCAAACTGGCCACATTACRCAGGCAACCATTCAATGAAAGCCAATGTAAAAATGGCGATTATTCTTCTAACTGCTCTTTTCCGTCAATTTTCCAAAATGCATTAAGGACAAGGATTCCATCAATCACTTTTCAGTCTCATTCTCAGGTTCACTGTCTCCACTATCACTGTCTCTTCCAGGGTGTTCTGGCATTTTTCGATGTTCATCCACTTCATCCACATTCAATTCTCCTTCCTTCATCATGTCTTCCACTACTTCATTTTCTTCTGCATCTTCCTGCATGCCCTGACCTTCACTTTCTACTTCAGTCTCTTCAGTTTGAGCTGGTTCTGGCTCTTCAATCATGGCAGGTGGGGGCAGTAAATGCTGGATGATTAAAAAAGGAAGGATTTTAAGTTTTTACATTTTAGCTGGAACTGTTCACCTTATATTTAGAACTTTGCATTAGAGAACAAGTTAACAACAAAGACTTAAAATTTAGAAGCCTTAATGATTTTTAAGCTCTTCATTCCTATATAAAAAAAATCAGAACAATGTAACACAGTGGTCATCTTAGATACATCTTTCCTGAAAAACTCRGGACTTCCAATTCAAGGATAGCAAACACATTTCATTATCCCAAACAGTCAAGACAAGTAATAGGTTTATAGTAAATCCCTACTAGGAGCAATATGCATATTTCTACCCAAATCTCATGTTTTCATTTCAAACTCCTGGATGTGTTTAACTTGCTTTTTGAGGCCTGTAACAAGCTTGTCTTCAAAAACTCATATCATAATTTTCCCTTGCAAGTCCTTTAAAATACGTGAATGTTATCTGTACTTAGACAAGTTTCATGCACAGCTGTAAATGCAGAACAATGCAAGTCTCACTAACAGGTATAACAATGTCTGTGTTCACGTAATACTTCTGAAAAAGCAAATTAGCATATTCCAAATGTTCTGCTTGCAACAAAAAAAGCAGCGTGCAAAACATTATAAGCAGGAATGGTAGCCAAATGACACAACTGGAAAAAAGAATACCAGGAATGCGTTGAGTTGAAGAGTATGGATGAATGCTATACAATTCCAGGCTGTACAGAAACACTCATACTTCTTGCAGCCTGATATTATTTAATGACGTGATGGATATTTCTTTAAAATATGCGGGATCATTTTAATGAAATGCAATCTTGAAAAACTTGATGATTGTTCAGTTTTGTTTTGCTCAAAAGGCAACTTTGATTCACATGGCAAATGAGATGTTTAATTACAGTGAAGTCTTACCTTCAATTAGACAACACTAATATTACAAATGTGCATAGGCAAATCTATGAATCAATTATGATTACCAAAAGAGATACGAAAAACATTTTCTATAGACTTTGAAGTTATCAGATTGGTCTCTATAATCCCTTTGTGCACAGGAAAGTGTATTTACAAACCAGAGATCTTTTCATTACAAAATTACATTCTTAATGCACGAGACAAACTCAAGACTTCTGTGATCCAGTTAGATGCATGTTGTGCTTTATGAGTACTGTAAAGACYAGTGTAAAAGAAAATGAAAAATAGGATGTTATACTAAATAGAATAAAAGAAATTCAATGCCCACTTTGCTTTTTTTTTCAGTAGTTCACTTCTTTGCTTCTCCTGCAAGGAGAACGTGATTCATTGTCACAGTAGGAAATCAGCAGTTTCGTAACTAATTTTAGCTACCAATGGAGAAGATCAGGATGCCAAAAAGAATAACAGGTATCAGCAGAAGGTTCGGGTCCATATTTGATTAGGGTGTCAAGGAAACAGTTTTTGGTAAAATKTACATGCTGCCATCTGCTTTTCAGGATATATATACACTTCTCTCCTTTGACAGGGCTATTCATTTATACCTAAATGTGGCCAACTGCACAATCTACTATGTCTTCACCATGAAACATTTTGCATGGTTGACAGATCTCCAACTACATTAGACAAAATGGCTTCAAAGCAAGTATTGTCATGTGCTTATAGGACTGGGTTTCTAAAAAAAGTGTGAGCTTCCTTCACTACTACTAAAAATTACAGTAAGAAGAAATTCTAGTAGTGCCCTCTTTCTATATCATCTTTTCTTTATAGCACACAGATAATTACAGCATTTCTCCAAAACAGTGAGAAAGTATCCTGTCTGTCAGGACAGCCTTGCAAAGGCTTTTTCTGGGTAACAAAATGTTTCAAATTTGGCTGATGCTTGCTCTCAGAAATAAAAATAAAATCCCTGAGTCACTGGGAAGAACTGCAGTGAAAAATAAATTTTCTATGTGAAGTCTGACATTCAGTTAAAGAAGTAGTGTTGGATTCTGATCTCCACTCATTACACTGTTCCATATTAGATGAAACATGGAAGCAGAAGAAAAAAGGAAGAGGATGCGACAGAGACATCCTTGCAATGAAGAACAGAACCTAGATCTCACAGATAGTGCCTTAGACTATCTGTTCAAGGACAGACTGAGGCTCACATTCTCTTCCCACAGCCAGCTAATACTGAGTGAGCACTGTCCTTTTACATCAACTTTGTCCACTTTTGGAAATCCTTCAGAAGAGCAAAAACCAGTAAGGGAACTTCAGAGTACCATAAAAGAATAAGTTACAGTTAATATAAATATGACAGACCCCAGACATGGAGTGAAAGCTGATGCAGTTCAGGGTGGCATTAAAGACCACTCGCTTTTGGTTTAACTACCTCTAGGCTTTACAGATCCAAGTATGCTGAGTAAGAGCAGCTCTCTGTTCAGTATACTACCTAAACTACCATAATGCCTCATTCAGTTTCCTAAGACTGCAAAGGGTTTATCCTGGGTTCTGAATTCTGCTTCAAAGATTAAACACYGGCAAATCTAGGTACAAAAGTGTCTACAACTGCTTCCAACCCTATGCAATTTTGCTTGGTGCTGAATTAGTGCTGAACAATATTGCTCCAGAACAAAAAAACATTACAGCTGCAAACCAGCCTGGATAATAGGATGATTTGACAGGGTTTAAATGGTTTTAAGACATATCTGAACTTTCTATTAGAAAACATTACTGCATCATGCAGTGGTATTATAATCCCACRAACTGAAATCCCATACTTACCTGAAACATAACACAAGTTTCCTTCAAATTAATACTGGACAAGCTAGTTCTTTGGCATTAATGAACAGTRTTTTTGGCCCAGACAGAGCCATGTCTAGCATTTCCCATCAATTGCTGATAGGTCTGGGGCCTTAAATTTGGGCTCAAATCACTAGAAGATACAGCTTTTGCTACTGCAACATTTTACAAGATCTCAATGTTCTGATTCTCAGTCACAAACACTTCTTGAATTTTAAACATAACAGGAACAGACTCAAATCTCAACAGCTTCTCATGCCATTTACTATGAAGTTATTTTATTTTACATGCACTCCARAAGTTAGAAGGTTCTTACCTGTTGATGGTGGCGTGTACTCTGTATCATGTGCATATACATATTGTACACAAAGTTAGCCATYTGAGGCATGTTCTTAATAACATGTATTTGGTGAGCTGGTCTTTCTCCATTCTAAGTAAGGGGAAAAAAATTGACATTGAGCAAACAAAGCAAAACAACCATTATTCAAAGGTTATTTATYTATATTAGAAGTCATAAGCCCCAAGAAATTAAGCAATGCTTTTCAAAATAAAAAGCGAAGTGCATTCTTTGGAGAGTTAGGAAGCAAAGGTCTTACATTTTGGGTAACTGGATTAATCATGATACTGCAGCCCAAAGAAAAAATTTCAAAAGGAGAGGCTGGGTTCTGATTCTTACTCCATGAAGTACATTTTGGAATTCAGTAATTTAACATATTAAGGGCACAAACARTTTATTATGAGATTAGAATTTAGCCTACTTGCCCACCGCAGCCCAGCTCYTTGCTCACACTCACTAACCATGCTTGTTGCAGTCTTGTTGCATAGTTGATCTGAAAGCTTCAACTGAAAGGGCTCCCTCCCAAACTTGGCAAGAGYATTTAAGAGCAGGGACAGATCTGTAACTGAATTTTGGGTGCCTGCAGRCATCCCTTCTCAAAGCTTCAGAAAGCAGAGCAGATATGCTCCTTTGTTTCTTCATTCAGCATCCAGCTCTGTGTGCCTGCACATGGATTCTCAACACAAACCTTTCYCTAAAGGTCTAGTGCAGTATTAAAAATTAGGTTTTTGTACTTATGAACCTAGCTCACTCAGCAGTAAAACTCTTGGATATTGGAACCAATTAAAAGAGAAAAAAAAATAATTTGCAATCCTGAATTACTCAGTTACATGTAACCTTACCTCTTTAAATGAGAAATGGGTAGCCTTATGTAGTTTTGAGAAATAACATCATTTTGATTCACAGCAAGACCAAAAATATGTACACACTAAAAATTTATCTCTTGATCACAGCAGAAAAATATTGCATCATGTACACAGGCAGAACTCAGGAAAAAGTAAGCACAACAGTTATACTGATAATTAAGTTTTGTGGAAACATCAGTTAAAGCCAGCTGGTGTGTATGATGATAAAAGATAACTCTAAGGAGTTATTTGTAAAATCCTAGAATTGTTAAGGTTAGAAAAGACCTCTAAGATCTACAAAATCCAACCAAGTGGCACTGTTGAGTTCACCATTAAATTATACCCTCAAGTGGCACATCCACGTATTTTTTAAAATACTTCCAGGGATGATGATTCCATCATTTCCCTGGGATTCCTGGTCCAATGCCAAGAAGCAGATGCACCAGTTTAGCAAAGGAAACAGTTCCACCTCTTATAGCCCACTCTAAAAAAAGTGAGCCGAAACAAACACCCATTACAGATACCAAAATCCAGTGCAGCTGTTCCTACCTGTCTTGTTGTTGGAAAACATTCTGTGGGAACGATATGAAGGTGAAGTGGTCGAGCTGTGAGTTGGCTGAAAGCTGGAGTTAGTTCAAAACAGTTCTGAAATAGTGACACCCTTGCAAAGATATAAAGTCCAAGTCTGGCTCTTGACATGGCAACAACTAATCGTCGGACATCCCTTTRGAAAACAAAATCAACSAATCATGTTTTTTTTCAGTGATGACACTTTTGCAATTAATTTCATTACAGGAAATACAAAATAATCTCCCAAAACACTATCTTGTCTTTATATTTTCCCCCTACATATTGTTTCAATAACTATCAAATCCTAGTACCATTATATAGAACCAGAAATACATTGGTTCACTGTACCAGTAACACCATGACAAACCACCCTCTACTATTTTCCTACACCTCAGAAATAAAGAGTAAACATCCTAGTAGTATTTCTGCACCTGAATGAGTAAAGACAAATTTGATAACTCATCTATCTACCTAACATGAGACAAGTCTTCCTCCATCACATCCCAAATCAAAAGTGCAAACATTTATAATCACACATAATAATCGAACTTATGCAATGATCAAACACTTCTGATACAAAATAAATAAAAATCTCATGTACAGGGAAGGATCTATGAGAAAATTTAAGCCTGCATTTGCTCAACAAATATTACAGTTGTATCATTCTACTAGGGTGAAACCAAGTTCAGCCTATCTGCAATAATACAAACTAATTAAAGGGTAAGAGCYATCACAAAAGGATAAAGTGGCCGTGAAGAGAGTACCAGACAGTTATAAAAGGAAGTACGTACATCATATACATAGCATTGAACTTCATGCTACATACTCAAATAACAGAACACTTTTCTATAATGTATTATAAACATTTCTATATCTGATACAGAGTACAAGCACTTCTACAGCACTACAAGACATTCTTACCTAAGGTGGCCTACAGCTTTGGTACGCACTAAGGAAAGGAGAATATAATCGTTTTGTTGACCTTGAAATCTGTCCACAGTTGTTACCTAGAGAAGTAAAAAATAACAAAAAAACCCCACAGGTTAATCTTTGTCATTTCAATTGAAATGGCATGACATCAAAATTTTAACATCAACTTTGGKCTGGGATTGGTGTACACACAAAGAGAAAAGAAAATTAATTAACAGGTCTAGTTGGTGTCTAACAAAAAGCCTGGGTTTTTTTTCTGGAAAATGATGGGAGGAGCTTTTGTTTGACTGGATACTGTTTCTTTTACTTTTTTTTTTTTTAAGTTCAGACAGTTAGCTGTAGGATGCTAATACCAAAAGATTATGGAAAGCCATTAGCTTTGTAATTCGGTTTTAACCAGCAGAATTAGCATCAGAAATACACAACTATATTCTTTATTTGTTTCTTCAGATTTCTGATCATGCATTCTATCAAATAATTTCCACTCTGGGTGGATCTTTCCAAAGATGAGATTTTGAGGATTGATGTTTTTATTGAGGACAAAATAAATGACAAAAAAAGAATTATTCTGTCCCACATAGCCTATAGCCTTTTCACCTTCACCAAATTCATTCTGTTAAATTATCATGCAAACACAAGGGCACTAATTTATGCAATTCCACAGAATGCAGATTCATAAATATGTAGTTAAATAGGGAATACTTCCACAGATTGCTCTTTAAGTATAGCTTAAATTAGCCTGATTTAAAAAAATATGGCAATTTAAAAACACAGAAACCAGAACTACTCCAATGACTGATATATTTCCAAAGTCACCTTGTTTGGCCGTCCAATCAGTGGATTATTTCCACATCGCTGATTAATGACATCACGGATCAGGTGCTTCTGTCCATTATATGTTGTCAGGATACTTATCCTGTCTGCAGGATAACCAAGCAGGCACATATACATGAAGACTGCCACAACATACTCTGCTTCGCCAAGATTCTAAGGTTTAAAATGAGACAAAAAGACAGGAAAAGACAAAAAGTGTTACTCAACTTTTAAGGTTAGAAAGAATAACACCTGTGATATTGTCATGTATTTAGAACAATATTTTAGTGCTGAGAAAAATGTTAGATCTGATGATTCTTTGCTCACTTCACAAAAGACATTTTGAAAGAATAGAAAAACCAGAAATAGGTTTATTATCTTCATTCTGACTCCTTTTCAGTTAACTACTGAAAATATCTACATCAATATTATTGTCAGGCATTGATTGAAACTTTGCAATATTTACTCAAGAGTACCAAATAGTCACCCCAAAAAGCTGCAATGACTCACTCTACAGTAAACTGAAAGAAAGAATTAGAATAAATAAAGTCCTTTCAAGTATTAATTAGGAGACAGACATCTGGATTATAAGTGCAGTTATTTCCACTGCAGGCCATACTATTCAATTACAAATTATCAGCTGTTATTTTGTATATTGTAACTTTCTCTGTCTGTCATTACTTTGTAAGTCTGTCCCAAAGTACCACTCTCATGGCTACATGAAGCTTTGTTCTGTTTACAGACTGAAGTTATTCATAGCCTGTTTAAACCCATTTTCTGTCAACAAAAATTATCTTTCAGGTTAAAAAGTTGTTCTCAAATGCTGACATTTACTCCTGCTCTATTTATACAAGGAATTTTATCCCCACTTGGCGTATGCTTGAATAGGCTGGACATACCAGCCTCATTTATTTTTTCGTACTAAGTGGGCTCTGCATTACTTGGAAAATGCAGTTGCCAGGCAAATCAAACACCTGTGGGTGGAAAGCTATTCTACAAATTTTAATCCCCTCTAACTCTAGAAAGAAAAGCCCAAATTCACAAAGATAAATGGCAGCAAGTAATGGTAGGAAATATTAGAAGAGTTTGCACATTAAAGTASTGGTATAATGGAAGTGTGCCCTTAATCCTCTTTAGCCAAAGAGTGGTCTAAAGCACTGCTCACACTCTCAATTATCAGACCCTCCTTTCAGCTGTTTGTACTCCACTGGACAACTTCTTACTACCTGTGTGTGACAGTTTCGAAAACAAAATCGAAAGAAACTTTAAACAATTCTGTCCTCAGTAACAGGCATGGCATAAAGTGGATTATGACTCACTATTGCTTTCTTCTCTAACAGCACACTAATTTGTATTGAAAAAGTATTGAGAGGATGACAAGCAAAACCTATGAATATATTTCATACCTTTTTAAAAACATAGATTAGCATAAGTCTCAGTGATCTTCAGAGGGAAAAATGAACATGGATATTATCATCATAAAGTATATAGTTTGCTTTCCATAATATTAAGAAAATATAAGCTGTTAATTCCATGTTTTAATTAAACTCCTTAACTTGCATATTGATCCAGCTTTAATTTTTCCAAAGCCCAAGTCTGGTATTTTAGGCACCACAGTTTGTTTCTCCACTGCTTTTAAAACAAGAAAAATAAAAAGACTGAAATCATTGCGAGTGTAAAATGTTTTCCTAATATAAGAGAAATAGATAGAGGCTGTTGTGGATGGCTAATTTTCAAAATTTAGTTGACAGTTTGAAAATTTAGTTGAGAAACTCCAAGGTTTTTCAGCAATTTACTTCAACCTCAATGTCTCTGTATATTTTAGGTATATTAGTAGCAGTACTGTTTTGTTTTTTTTTTTAATGGGCCTTTTAGAATTCCTAAAAATAGATCAAATCAACACAGTGTCTCTTCAAGTTGAAGTGTGTGCTACTCAGCAAACCTCCATTCTTCATATTCCGGGGAAGTTCCAGTGTTTATTTCACTACCATGGCAGTACAGCTGGATTACAATGGAATTTAATTTGTCTTAGGTCAAAACGACATTTTGTAATGAATTAAACCAAGTCTCATCCCTCCCATAACAATGAGAAAATAGATATCAAAGTCATTCACTAAGCAAAAACCCCAACATAATATGTTTTCATTTTCAAAATTCAAAGCCCATTAAAATGAGGAAAAAATCATACAGATGACTCAATTAATTGAGAACATGACTGAAATGTCAGTTTACTGTATTTTGACAGTCTGTCTTCACTGCAGATCTAATAAGCCAAATTGACATTAATAAATTACGCACATAGTATTTCCCTTACCTGATAGAAATAAGGATTGGGTTCAGACTCTCCTACACCATTGAAGTCTTCAACATTTATAAGCTGGAAGTCATACAAAAAGCCAGCATTGGCTGTCCTGAACTCTGGCAGAAGCTGCACGTGAGGCAGGTTACCCARGTTCTTGTAACGCCAGTTGTAGAGGTTACACAAACTGTTCAAAACCACACAGACACAAACCCCAAAGAGTGAGTTAGTTACAGCAGGTTCTTGAACTCAAATTCAAAATGGTTCAGATACATACAAGATTAGACCCTCTGTAGGTCCTCAGTGAAAAGAATAATTTTGCTAGGCAGCCTGTACTGATATAAATGAACATACTTGAACRATCTATCCAGCAATATTATTTTTAGGTTGTGATTTTGTTTTGTTCTCTCTCACAGAAAACTTCAGACACATCAGCGTGGCACACTCAACTTTGTCTGTTCCACTTGATCAAGGTACAAATTTTGCAAGAATTCTAGCGGAAATGTTCATGGGTAACAAAACTTAAGGAATATTAATATTTCTTCACAAAACAGAAGGAATAAGGAAAAAAGTATTTTCTGTATTGACTGTAGTAAAGCGTCCTACAGCAAAAAGAAATTGATTTCCTTATTTGTTTTGTGTAGTGCCAATTATTAACACAAGACATGAACAGAAACCAACAAAAACTACCAAATTCTGAATGATCTCTGGTATTTATAGGGATAGTATTACAAAAAAATGCCTCATTCATAAATGTACAGCAGTAATCTAGACCAGATTAAATAGCAGATAGTTAATGATCACCTGTGATCAAAAACGACAAAGCATAGGAAGGTATAGACAAAAAATCCTTGGTCAAGAAATTACTTGCAAAATGAAGGACTTCTGCTCTCTTATCACTAAGAAGCTCACTATGATTTTGCAAAATAAACTTTATTTACCATCATATTCTGATAAAATTTTCATTTTAAAAATCATACTGAACTGTCATCCCTAAGACTGGAAAATTATATTCTAGGTTCCCAACATTTCCTACATGAAAAAAATGACGTTATCCTTCTTACTGTTCATTACATTTTATATCTAAAATAAAAATTTAAAACTAAACCTAGACTGGAAAGATTTTATATGGAGCAATTTTATCTTATTTGGTTTTATTTTTCCTCTTAACATGACACCACAAATAAGGCATTTAAATTACCACAGTGAAATAACAAATACACAGATAAAAAAAAAGCTGTTTTACTACAGAGATGCAATATATCCTTTAATATAAAACATGCTTTATGTTCTTGTGCAGACAACTTGAATGTATTCGATCTCTGGATGCATCTTTGCTGAAATGCTACAAAAAAGCACCTTTTTGCAGACTTTAAGGGAATTATTATATATTCAACACTAAATAAACCAAACCTCTAACTTTAAATATATTTAACTTTGAATATATTATATGCCAGTTTAGAAAAGAAAGCTTYGCATAGTCTCAGTTGTAGGAAAGCCCTAAATACTTAGAAGGAGTAAATTCCTTGAAATGTAATTTTCATTACAGCACTCATGCAGCAGCAGAGTACTACTATATAAAAATAACAATGAAGAAATTCATCTGACTGCATTTCAGCAAAGCAAAATCTGCCTTCCTAGTCTAAGCTGAAACAAATGGAACAAAACAACTAAATTCCACTTTTGCAAACTCCTGTCCTGACAAGAAAAGTTTCCAAAACTGCATGTGCCCTTGTCCCATTTTTATGCTGCTACTTTCTTACAAGCTAGACAAGTGATTTTCTGTCTTACCTTGCTCTTGCTCTTCCTTGTGCATCCAAATCAACAGTTGGCACTCCAACACGAACAAACCGTGTGAAAAGAGACTGTTCCATGTTGGAGTATTTTTGAAAAGCCATGTTCTTAATGACTGGTGGCAACTGATGATGGTCACCAATCATAATCCATCGCTTCAAACGACTGAATCCATCCTGGGGGTTCTACAATCGAACAATTTCACTATTGCAACTGTTACAATATAATCAAGGCCCTCAATTGAAACACAGTAACAGTTAAATGGTCTGTCTTGCCTAAGCCYTTCAACATTAGTTTTTAAGCTATATTGAAGTGCAGCTTTTTTTTAAAGACTATTGGCTTCCGTCAAATCAGAGTGTAGAGTTGTAAAGAAAGTCTCTTTTCTTATAAAATAATACTTTTACCTACTAAAATTAGTAGAGAAATATTGGAATAAATATTGTATTATATTGCTTCAAAAGGCAAAAGTAAAACATTGTCACAGAATAAAAGGAAGAAGCACAATTATAGATGCTACAGTACTAAAAAAAGTGATTGCTGCATAGTAATGTCTGTGTAATAACGTCCTTTGAATTTTAATTTTTTGGATTCTGAGGTAGTAAATATGAAGCATCTGAAACAGTTTTTAGTGTTCAGATGTCTGAGGCACAAACTGAATCCTGTGCCTCTGTAGTTCATGTGCTTCACCTGTTCACTTCTGTAATTCTCAAATAGCCTCTTCCATGACCAGGATGAGCCCCTAACTAATTCCCATCTTGGCTCATGGACTGAATGCTCTTCAGAATTAGCATCCTGGAGACTTCCAGCTGTCAGATCCTCATTACACACTCCTGTGATAATTCCCCTTGCCAATGAACACTAAGACAGAATGTAAAGTTCCTTTTCCTGCCACTTAAAAAGGAAGAGCTCTGAAGCTGTCTCTGGTCAGACAGCAAGGAAAGAAAACTGAACTCTGAATGAGAAAACCAAGCATTCTATACAGTCATTTTGTAGTTATCAGCCATTTTAATCTTGGACACTGAGCTCCCCCAAAAATGCAGTTTTTAAAAATTTCTTACTGCACTTCAAGTGAAGAAATCAAGTACAGCTTCTCTGGAAGCCTAGATCCTTAGTTTTCTTAAAATAAAGACCCACTTGATTTTCAAAGATTATTTGGATGGCTTATGAAATAAAGTCATGGAATAGCCCCCAGAACATCCCTCTATGAAATGGTCTACTTTAGTTACACAAACTCCTCAGGTTCTGCATTTCTCATATAAACCTTCTTCTTCACCTGCTACATGCATCTGGTTATTCAATGCTSATTCAAAAGTTTTTTTTTCAAATTGTAAGGTGTTCACATCACCAAATAAAATAATTTAATAATCAATCAAGTGAAAGTTTGTATTGCCCACTAAAGTAGCAAATATCAGTTCTGGGTTGCTTTCTGCACACAATATTTTTCATTTTGATACACAGTATTATTCAAGAATAGAGTCTTAATAATTGGGTTTTTTAAAATATCTTTTGTTTCAAGTCTAACCTGCAACAGGAGCGGTATAAAGGTTTCTATCTCCAGAATCTGAGCAGACTCTTCCATTAAGATGTTGTCATACTGAGGAAAAAAAACGTAAAGAGATGTCCATAAACACAGTAATACAAATTAACGCATTTATCCAGCCTACCAAAAGAAAGCATCTACTACTCATTCAGTTTTTGCTGGTGGGACAGTTACAGCAGGATTTCACCTTATAGGCAAAATATCAATTACCAAATAGGAAGAGGCAGATATCTGTGCACCAGTGAGGGCTTAAACCTCGAATGAATCCATCACTGATCTACATTACATGGTTCCTATAAGGCATAATCACAAGAGAAAAGCTTTGTGCAGTGAAACAAATTTGGTATCTTCGCATGGATGCTGAAGAGGAGCCATTTTGTGATCCAATACAGTGTATGATCAGTGAAAAATAATACTGAAAGAATCACTGGTGGCTGGTTTTTATCAGAAAAAAAGACTTCACTAAATTAATAGTCACAGTTATCACTGCAGAGTGAACAAAGCATTGCATCATATCTCTTTTTCCTCAAACTGTAAACTTCTTAGGTATGAAAAATTCTAAAGGCCGTGTTTTTCTATTTAGTTCTGCCTYTATTTTATTAATCCTATCACTGCTGTTTAACATGTAATATGGCTAAACCAACTTTTTTTTTAAAATGGACTATTAAGCATTTTTTGTATATACCATAACATAAAAGTGATTTAAACTTACAGAAGTTATATTCTTCCTCAGTAAAATTTAAAAAATGGAACATACTGGTACAATAATCTAGCTGCCTAGATTTGGGGCAGAAAAAAAGGTTCATATGGGGTGAAGGACAGGGGAGAACCAACACCAAAATCAAGTGGTACAGTAACACTAGTATAAACATTACTTTGAAACCTAATTCAACCAGGTCACGTCTTTTCAGAGCAGCATGAGTACAAGTCATGGCTATGATTTTTGCTTCTTTCACCAACAGATATTTGGATCTATCCAGGCCACTGCGGAGAAGTTCAAATGCTCTGAATTCCTATGGAGGATGAAAGAAAAATCTTGAAAGTCAGAATATAAAAAAATGCGGCTTATAAAATCCACTTAAACTATCTGACCACCTTCTTAATAGAATTAAACAAGAAAGTTATGAAAGTATCTGCTGTTAACAATCCTATCTGARTAACTTATTGTGGTTTCCAGGTTTAGCATATTTTGCAAAACAATCTTTTAAAAAGCTATTAAAGAATTCTTCCAACTAATATGAATATATAAATTTGCAGACAATTATTCAGTTAATTTTGAGGAACCCTCTCAGAATCCCACATAAATTTGGTTTACTATATCTTCTTGTTTCCTACTTTATTGCATCATAATATCACATCAAATTCCATATTAGAAAGACCATTACATTTAATAATCACATCACCATTACCCTAACTTTTAAAGGCCTCTCAAGCAATTCTGGCAAAACCAGAAGATAATCTGTAAAATTACTTCTAGGTTATCTGATTAAAGGCAATTCACTGTAAATACAATGACCCTGTGAGGATCAGAGGAGCACTGATAGGTGTATCAAAGCTCAGTGTAACATCATCAGTGAAAATGGAACATGCAGAACAGCTGCTTCCCAAGATCCAACTAAAATAGACTAGAGCCATGTCCCTATTGTGAAACATCCCTACATTACTCAAAGGTGGAAATTCTAACCTTGCAAGCTAATGAAGCTGCCTAGACATACATATTTCTTCTAGGATGTAGGAAAAATGAGAMTTTTGGAACTATATAAAGTTTTTCTACAGGACTAGCCAGATCCTGTAGCTTGCCTTTGTTACATGTCTTACCTCAAGCTGAGTGAATATTTTCTTAATATGTCTAAAACATCCTTCAGCAATTTCCATATCTTCTTCATATGATTTGCCTTTGAAAACTGGTTGAGGAGCATTTGCAAAATACTGATGAAAAGGAAAGAAACTGGAGACATCTGCAACATCCGGCAATTTTCCACCTTTAACTTTTACTTTGCTGATATACTCCTCCCAGCGAGACATTACCTGTGACAAAGCAGAGTGGTTTTATAAGATTTTTGGCAACGTGTAGGCTTGCATACACAGCATTAAGAAAAACTGCCACAAAAGTAACTCGTATCTTAGTTAGCATTTGACCTTGTGTCAGGATGACATTTTTGAAGTTGTGGTGGGTTGAGCTTGGCTGGTTGCCAGACTCCCACCAAGTTTCTCCTACTCTCCCTCTTCAACAGGATAGTGAGAGAAAGTAAGATGGAAAAGCTTATGGGTTGAGATAAAGACAGGGAAATCACTTAACAAGTAGCATCACAAGTAAATTAGACTTGGGGAAAATTAATTTCATTTATTGTTAATTAAAAATAGAGTAAGATGGTGAGCAACAAAGACAAAACCAAAACCATCTTTCTTCTCCACTCCCTCTTTCTTCCCAGGCTTAATTTCGTGGTCAATTTTTTTACATCTTCCTCACCCTGAGTAGTGCAGAAATAATGGTGATGTCATTCAAGTTCACACCACATCTCCACTATCCCTTCTTCCTCAAACTTCCTCAGGCTGCCGCTTTCCTCAGGATATATCCACCTGCTCAGCATGGGGTACTCAACAGGCTGCAGTGGAGGTATCTGCTCTGACACAGCCTCTCCATGGGCTGCAGCTGGAAAACCTGCTTTACCATGGTTTTCTCCGTAAGTCATGGGAGAACTATGCTCTGGTGCCTGGAGCACCTCCTGTCCCTTCATTTCCTTCTGACCTGGGTGTATGGGGTTGTTCCTCACACTCCTCTCTCTGCCCTCAGTTGCTGCAGAGTGGTTTTTGACCTCTTCTCAAAGAGGTTTTCACAGAGGCAGCACCAGTGTTGCTGGTGGACTAAGCTTTGGTCACCAGTGGGTCTGTTGGAGCTGGCTGTCCAGCACAGGGCAGTCCCTGGCCTCTTCTCATAGGTCATTCCCACAGCCACCTGCTACCACAACCTTGCCACATAAACCCAACACAGAAGTAAACTTTTTTATTTCTACTTACACTATCTTGATTTAAATACCAAGAGGGATTCATTCAGGAGGACTCTGAACCACAAGATGAGCTCTAGCAGTGCTCCTACCACTCTTCAACACCTAATGTCCATTTAATGTTAAGGTCCACACCAAAGCTAGCCCAGAGTAACTTCTGTAAAAACATATACAGCAGCGTGCATTCAACCCTAAGTACCACTCTAAGTCTCCTTATGCAACACTGACTGCAAATGTAGACCACATCAGTGAAAAAATACACAGAGACGAAATGAGAGATATGCAACATACAAAGGGAATCACTATTTTATACACTGTACATTTGATTTCACATTGACATCTAATGCTGCAAAAGCCTCCTGTCAGGACCACCAAGTAGCACTAACGCTTGTCAAAAATACAGAGCAGCCCACGGATTTTCCTATCTGAAGGAGAAGCTTCAGGTTAGAATCTTTGCCAGGATTCATGAAGGGCAGCAATGACTTGGCAAGTCAGCACAGGATTTAAAACAATAGCAACACAAGCAAGTCATGTTGCAATTTGAACTTTAGCTGTTATTGTACAGTGAATCACCAAGGAAAATGCTTTTTGTTTTTACACTCAACTCTGAAAAATTCACTGCAATTTTTACGAAGTGTTTTGTAACATATTCAGGTCATACAGTCTCTGCAAAAGTATTTCAGTCCTTACTTGGTATAAGAAAAAGTGGCCAGCTGTTTCACAAGTGTAAGAAACATCTCCTGGGACTCCAAGACTCTCCTGTAATCGCCCGACTTCTCGTAGAAGTTCAAGTCTTCGAGCCAGCACATAATTAACTCTTCCATACCTACAAAATGGATTAAATAGAATTTTTATTTAACTCAAAACAGTATTTGAATATCACAATGAGAGAACTCAAAGATGCCAGCACCGCGCAAAAAAAAAAACCCCAGAACTACAACCCTATTCCAAAACCTGAGAATTTGATACATGCTGACTATTTCTATCAGTTGAGCCCTAACAATTCACAAAGCCAAGCTTATGAGAAATAAAGTTCTCACAGTAGTGCAGTCTACCTTCAAATATATTCCTCAACCTTTACCCCTCCCTCCCAAACTGCCAGAACCCACACTGCTTGCAGAAATACCCCACAGGTCTGGAGTCACCTTGAGAAGGTATGAAAATCGACAACATAGAGTGTGTTAAAGAAAACTCCTTCTAATGAATGAACTTTACAGACCAAGGAATATACTAAGCTATGGATATTGCAAAATAATTATCTGCTATGGCATCATTTCACTAAGTTTTTTGCTATCAAATTTCTGGAATAATTTGACTATATCAAAGCATTCAATTTAAAAGAAAAAAAACACAAGGCACTTATTTTGCTAAATACTGAACTATGTATATGTGGGTAGCTTCTAGTGACTATATATAATTTTTACTACAGCTTTTGAAGTCAAAGTATTGCTATGATAATCCAGTACTGGACGGCTCAGATATTTCCAGTGCACGACCATTATACCCCGCTTACATTTATGAATGTGTGTAATCCTACTGACGTCAATCGGACTAACACATGACAAACACACAAATATTTAGAAGAACAGGTTCTTAAGTCTTTGTACTGATATAGAGTTGATAGCTTTCCTTATGAATGTATACTTCAAAATGTGCTATTAATTAAATAAGGAACTGTGAGGTTAAGCAGTATTAGATGAATTCAAAGCAGAAAGTTTAGTCACATGTTTATTGATGCAAAAATCACCATGACAGTAGAAGTGATATCATACTTGTACAAAACAACTGTAACTCCAAATATTTTCCTTATTATACTAATTTCTCTCACAGATTAATTCTACAAAAGCTATAAGGGCCCAAAAAAGTGAATTTACTATTATTCGAGCAGTTGAGTTTGTGAATAAGCAACTCCCTGATCCTGCCTTTAGATGCTCAAGGAACCAGTTTCTGTACAGAGTAAGAACCAAAATTACCACACCTTGTATTGAAAACTAGTGCACTCTGCACTGCTGGCTTCAGTATGAGAAAGGTAAAACTTGTCAAACACAGTTCATTTGTATGGGAAGTAGAGTGAATTCAACAGAGACATCTTGCTGCCATGTTTATGTAAGTGAGTTTATCATTAACATCTCCTTTCTCACCTGCTGAAATCTTTTTCTGTCTCTAATTCCTCTTCTCCATGACCCAGACGCAGAAGGTGACGCTCATCAATGTCTAGAGCCATGATTTTTTCGAACAGCTGGTTTAAAGCCTAAAGATTGACAAGAACAGGAGAAAAGGTAGTTTTTAGAAGTTCAGAGGCTCTTGCAGGGAAAACCTGAGGAAATGTTTTCCAATGGTATGTTCAGTTAAAGTAACTCATAACAGAGACAGGACAGGCTAATCAGGGAGATCAGGAAACAGCTGACCTGGTTTTCCAAAGAAATCATTCCAAATCAGATGCAGATTTCATAGAATCATAGAATATGCTGAGTTGGATGGAACCACAAGGATCATAGAAGTCCAACTCCTAGCCCTGCACAGGACACCCCAAGGGTCACACCATGTGCCTGAGAGCATTGTCCAAACACTTCTTGAACTCTGCCAGGCTGATCTGTGACCACTTCCCTGGGGACCCTGTTCCAGTGCCCAGCCACCCTCTGAGTGAAGAACATTTTTCTAATATCAAACCTAAACCTCCCCTGACTCAGCTTCATGGCATTCCTTCGGSTCCTATCACTGATCACCACAGAGAATAGATCAGTTTCTGCCCCTCTTCCTCCCCTCACAAAGAAGTTGTAACTGCACTGAGGTCTCTCCTAAGTCTACTCCAGGCTGAACAAACCAACTGACCTCAGCTGCTCCTCATACAGCTGCCTCTCAAGGCTCTTTACCATCTTTGTTACCCTCCTTTGGACACTCTTAACAGCTTAATGTCCTTTTCACATTGTGGCACCCAAAACTGCACACAGGACTCAATGTGAGGCTGCACCGGTACAGAGTAGAGTGGGAAAATTAAGACTCTTTAAGACTTTAAACATTTTATTTCATACATGCTTAAGAGTTAGCAGTTAGACTCCATCTCTCATAAATGGGAAGCAAACATTCAGCTGAAGAGGCCTTCCCTTAGAAGCATGAAGCACAGAGCAACCAGTGTCTGAGAAAGCTGATTAGCAAAAATCTGGCACGCATGCAATGAATGTGCAACTGTAAGAACAAAGCAGAAACTTTTTCAAAATACTTTCTAATTTTTACTTCCAATCAGTTAAACACATTGATATTCTATGGTAAATAGTTCACAACCACATACCTGAAATTCAAAAATTTAATTTCACATGATGAAACTGGCAAAACTGCACACAAGCTGACTCAAGTTTCCATTGTTAAAAGACAAATGCAGTTCCCAAATTACTGATCTCAATACCTACTGTTCTTCTAGATTGTAATTACAGAAAAATTTCACACAGTTGACACTTTACCTGATTAGAGTGGGTAACTATAAGAGTTCGCTGTTCTGGGAAATTATGATAAAGATTGGATATTATCTGGACTGCTACATCAGTTTTTCCAGTACCAGGTGGACCCACTACCTAAAATCAAATTTAAAACCAAACAAAAATCAATATACAATTTATCAGAATATTGCACAACAAAAAAAAAATAGTCAGCTGTGGAAGAAAAAATCCAGAACAATCTCACAAGACACAGACATTATACATAGTTTTCTGGCTTTGGTGAGCTTCCAGACCAAATACAAAGTTATCATGAATGACTCCTTCAGACTATTTTGGCAGATTACTGACTAAAAGGAATATAGTAATCCAGCACATGAAATACTAATAGATTTCACAACCCTTGAAAACAGATCTCCTCAGAGACAAAAGCTAGCTACGACTCAGAACAGGCTAAACATGGGGGAAACAGTGAAAAGATAATCAAGACACACAACTGAAAAAGAGTAAGGTGGACAGACATAAGGAACAGRAAAAAAAGAGTTCATTCCTTTTATTTACTCAGAAATCTACAACTGATCAGACATACAATAACAGCTGATGTTTTCATATGCTCAATTCCACAAACACTCCAAAATTGACACCTCAGACATTTTAAAGGTATCCAAGTATTATAAAGCATCTCAAAATAATTCGTTCAGGATTAAGAAGCACAGAATAGCAGTTTTCATAAGGATCTACACATAAATTGCAAATTGCTATGAAATCATTCTTGCTTTGCTTAAAGACTCTCCAATCACTGCAAAAGTAAATTCAGTAGCTGTGGAAAGCCTTCAGCCACTGAAACAGATACAGAGATATGTGACGCCATATGATTTTGTGAAGATGGGAGGATGTTGAACCTTCGAATGTTTTTTAACTTTCTGTATCTTTAAACTATTAATACAAATTATGTCAGCAAGGCTACAGAAGGGGGCATTACTAGTATTTCACTGAACGTACCTAAAGCCAGAATTAAATAAATAAGAGTATAGAATCCATTAAAACATTCTTACTATACTTAAAAATATTCTTACCATAGTTAGTCCAGGCTGCATTCCTGCACGGATGGCTTCAATCTGAGTATGGGTAAATTGAATAGTATTGCTGTAACAAAGCAAAACAAGATCAGATAATTGATAGATTTTGACAACAGTTTTGATAAAAGCAATTGTTTTAACAAGTTTTATTCCAATTAACAGACTATATCTTTCCCAGACTACACACTTGCAAACTTTTGTATAAATTAAATCAGCATTACTTACAACTACCTTTTTTATAGACACAAAAGTTTTGTAATTTCTAAGCAAGACAGTAAATCATGTTGTCCATGTGACAACAAACTCATCCCATCTAAAAGACTGTTTGTCTCTGGATATTATTTGCAGAAAATGCTGTAAAACTATTTATGTATTACTTTCTTAATATTCAAATTCCTGAGACAGAAAACACTAAAAGACAGTATTTCTCACTGTTCCTCAAGGCACTTTTTGAACAGGCAGGGAATAATACAATATTTTGATTTAAATATAAACCAAAGCAGTCTCATTTCTTAAAATTAACTGCTATGCATGTGTTACCATTTTAAAATAAATCCCCATCCAYTTTTTACCGTTTTGGTTGATTATATGGATATGGTCCCCTATTTGGAATAACATGAGGCTCCACAATCAGTGTTTTAGCTTCTTCAGGGTTTTCTTCATTTCCATCCTCTTTCCTTTTCGTTCCTTTACCTGCCTTCGTTGGGAAAGTTATCCTGTAACACGTAAATTAAGGTTACAGTTCACAAGAGATTGATTTAGAAAGTGACAGAGAAAGATTTTTTCCCACCATTAAGACAAACTTTCACACAATAGGGAAACAAGTGCTGCAAATGGCAGTTTTAATAAAGAGGATAAAGAAATTGATAAACAAATTGATGAAAGTGATTAAACAAAAGTATGTCAAAAGCACTCTTTTCATAGCTGGAAAAGCCAGGAACAATGCTGAGAGCCAGCTGGAAAAACACTGAAGACAAGAAGTTTGTAAGTGAAAATGGAAAGGACAGGAGAAAAGTTATCACAGAACATAAACTATGTCAGTGTTCTAAATTATTCCAACAGATGGAGCCTTTTATCCTCCTATTTCAACTTTTTTACAGCCTTCTGTATATATTGGCAAGCTTCTCTAATTCAGAAACAGATCACAGGTGAAGGAATTCCAATGCCTATCCAAATACCTCGAGACAAAAGTGCAGATACCTGTAACAGTAATAACATCTTACAGGACAAATGTAGCTGTAGGGAGAGCAACAGCTCTTTATGAAGAGCAGTATCTCTCTTTAATATATGAACTGAAAATGAACAATAGGTCATCAAGGAAAATTCTGTGTGAGATCTATTCCTCATATCTTCAGACTATTTTTATATCATTATATAGTGTTAGTGCCTTCTCCACACAAATGCTCCGTGTAGTGTTTCCAAAAAAAGCTTGGGAGATTACCTCCCTGCTTTTCAAGATTCAATTTTGCGATGACAAAACCTGACTGGTGCAGGGGAAAGCCATCTTTTTCCTCCACAGATTTATTCCTTCAAAAGGAAAAGATGTTTTTTCTTCAGCTGAAAAAACTGTTCTCCAGTACTATGCACTGTGACACTCAGTTGTCAAAGCTCAAGGAAGTGCACCAGGAGGAACAGAATATTTAGACTGCCAAGTCTAAAAATGTTGAACAACAGAACCACTGAAGTGGTGAAAAATGAGTAAATCTCATTTAGCTGCCACACAGGTAGGCATCCTATTTCAGAAATCATTTCTAAAAATAAGCAATGTGGGATTTCAGACTTAATCCTTTGTGTTGATTGAATGGTGTTTCCAAAAGCTCAAACTTTAACTGATGTTGAAATCGCTGTTCTTGTTTTACAGAGACACGTAAGGAAACGATATAATTAAAATTTTCTAGGCTGATCTTGAGGAGGTTAGAAACCATAATACTGTGGGTCTTGATTCTATCTCATAGTTTTGTTTTTCCATATATTCCATACRTTTATGTTCAATCAATGCTCTGATGCTTTTTTTATACAGAACAGAACAGAAACTGGTACTGGGTCTAACTGTAGTAGTTAACTCTGTCATGTAACCATCTAAACCTTAACATATTTCCATCTTTTCTTAAAAGAAAGAGTATCTCCCTTCAACCCCTAAACATAACTCCACCTGAAAACATATTTCAGCAAGAATACCAGAACAGAAGTACTTAAAATATTGAGATCACCTGAAGGGGGGTACATGTAGAGCTGGATTGTCAACAGTGACTTTAACATTGTACCCAGGAAAGCTTGCTTTTAAGTGATCAATGGACAGGAAAGTGTCATTAAAATCCAGAGTTGCAATCTGATTTGGCATTTTTGAATAGTGTGCACTACTTGGGTCTCCATATCCTAGAATGATGTCATGCAGCCAGTCAGGAACCACACAATCTGTGTTCATCAAATTCCTAATAGTCTCCAGAAGAGCCTGTAAATGAAAAAAAAAAACAGAAAAAAAATAGGATTGAAAAGACTTTTTTCCAAGTAAAAATCATACTGAAGTCCAATCAAATCTGTTCTAAGATGACAGAATGTAAGTCTTTAATTGACAGTTTGATTAGATTGAGGTACTATACACACAGTGTACATATGCAACAAAACACCAGTAGCAAAGCACAGAATTCTTAAACTAAGAGCTAGTAAAGATGACTATAATCATCAGTAAAGTTTGTATTCCAGCACACTGACAACAGGGGAAGAATGCATAGAAGACCCTCATGCAGCTTAAGGTTTCCTCTTACATGCCTGTAAGAGGAAATAGGAAATAAGAGGAAACTTTCACCCTGGCAGTCAATTTAGGCTTCCCTTCAAACATTTGCTTTTCACACACAAATTAATTTATCTATTAACCTGTGGTTATGTCAGTTTTTGTCTTTTCCCCTCCTGAAAACACCAATGCTCCAGATCCTGGACTTCCAAGAGGGTATTCTTTTTGACTAGGAGGTAGCTGAGCTTTAGCCTTCGTGTTCAAGGGCTACTTTAGGGACAAGTCTTCAACAACCCCCTCACTCGGATACCACGTATCTGCTCTTCAGCAGCAGCAGCAGGTACACACGACACCAGATCTCCACAGATTTCCAGACCTTCCAACTTACCATGCCACCATGCATGGATAGAAATGGCTGGCAAACAGTGCATCAGCAGCCCACATGAGAATCCAGAACCTCCAAATGCCAGTATTGTAAAAGAATAGTCAGTCAAACCAAATAAAGAATCTTATTCTGATAGTCTACAACCACATATACATATGACATCTCCAAAGGGTGGGCTTCTCTGCCTTTTTCTTGCTTATGTTGTATCACTCACGGAATCACATAATGTGATTATCCCTGCTTAGTCAACCTCTGTTAAGTTCCTGATTCTTCCCCACCTCAGCATGGRTGCAACCACATCTGGAGTGCTGTGCCCAGTGCTGGGCTCCTCAGGACAAGAGATACAGACATGAGTCCAGCAAAGAGCCACTAAGGTGATTAAGGGATTGGAGAATCTATTGTATGAGAGGCTGAGAAAGCTGAGATTGTTTAGGCTCAAGAAGACAAAACTCAAGGGGCAGTGGATGATTTTATCAGTTTGTATTGAAAAAAAAGGTAACGGGGAGTGGAATGAGAGTCTGTTCAGCAATTCCCTGATTGTCCAAGGGGCAATGGACACAAATTGAGATACAGGAAATTCCACCTAAATACACCAAAGTTTTTACTGTAGCAGTAATAGAACACTGGAACAGGTTGTCTAGACTGGTTATGCAGTCTCCACCACTGGACATATCCAATTCCAACTGTACAAAGTCAGAAGATCTTGAGCAACTTGTTCTAGCTGACTGCTTTAAACAGGGCTTGGACTAAATCATCTCCAAAGGTCCCTCTAAGCTCAATCATTCTCTGAATTTGTTCCTTCCAATCACAATCATGCTGTGGATTCTGTGATAGCCCTGTACAGTTACCATGTTGAAGGCAATGTAGCACTTCTAAATTGCACTTACCATGTTGAAGGCAATGCAGCACTTCTGAAGGTCCTGCAATTACTTCAAAGATATAAGGATGGACAAGTCCCATATTAACTAAGTATATTTATATTTTTGTTGCAAATATAGAACAAGCACTTCTGGTTTAACATATATTAAGCACAGCATAATATGCTTGTGCTAAGAAAAGCACAAAAAAATCAAATAATGCCGCTTTCTCAGGTAGTATTTCTAAATCTAGTGAACAGTTTCTAAGGGAAGCATAAGAAATACATCTCTAACAGCTTGTGTGCTGCTTCTGCATTACAAAAACTTTGCTTCAGCTTTTCAAAAAGTCATTTCTATGCATGTAAAAATACTAAGAGTCATACTTGTAAGAACTAAATCTGCTGACCAATTGTAGAGACAGTGGTGTCACCTCCATCAAACACATTGCATTTGCACTTTCTCTGCTGTCTCATCTGCCTAATTTACAAGGACTGCACAAGAGTTTTCTTGTCTTCCTTCCTACAAGCTCAGCTTTATACCTCAAGCTGCCTTTTGTCTGCTCCATACACTGTCTACACTAATCACAGCATCATCTTGTTTTCTTTTATCCAGCTGAAGTTAGAAAGGTTTGCAAATGATATGGAATGCATGCACCTAAACTGGTAGCAATGTGATAAATGTGGAAATACCCTAGTTTATCTTGAAAAATGAATGTAAAAGCCAGCATAGAATGGTTTGCATTGGGACTGCCTGTAAATTAGCTACAGAACACAGTACAAATTTGAAAGCCACACTCACATTCAACTGCGATGCTGAGCACACTTAAGTATTCACTGYGGGACTCTCCCTCTTGCTACACAGAAGTGCATATATATTTGAATGAAAAAACATGTCTGCATTCTTGTACACCAGGAGGCCTGGGCAGAGGGCATTTGTATCTATAATGTGAAAGGAACCTGCCACATACACCCAATAAACAATCAGTCCTGGTGGTTCTTTTTAATGTATTTATAAAGGATTCTCTACGAAATCCTTTCAATATACCAATTCCCAGGTGGATGACACCACAATGGTCTATGCAGGCTGCAAGCTACTGCTTCACACCAGAGTTATCTTTCCAGATTTGGAAAGAAAAACATCCAAGTCTTCCTGCCTGCTTCTTTATCCAYTTACACAGAACTTGCTACAGAATCCTTCAAAATGAAAACCACTTCAATTATGCAATGCATGATTTTAAGGCACCAAAAGAAAGGTAGCTTTTCATTCATGTAGCATTTTTGTAGTGGAAAACTCAAGGAATATTAAAGATTCAGAGATCTAAAGAGCAAACTGAGTAAGAAATACTTTTTAGGTGTACAAAATTATACACCCTCACAGTGAAAAAGGCCAACAGCACCTTGTATTACATTAGGAATTTACCCAGCAGGTCTAGGGAAGTGGCTCTTTCCTTCCTGCTCAGCACTGTTGAGGCTAAATCACAGAATGGTTTTGGTTGAAAGGAACCTTTAAAGCTCATCTAGTCCACCTCCCCTGCAACAAGCAGGGCCATTTTCAACCAGACCTGGTTTCTAAGAGCCCTGTTCAACCTGACCTTGAAAATTTCCAGGGATGGGGCATCTACCACCTCTCTCGGCAACCTGTTCCAGCATTTCACCACCCTCATCATAAAATATTTCTTTTTTGTATCTAGTCTGCATCTATCATCTTTCAGTTTATAAACATTACACCTGTACTCTCCCTATTAGAAAGTTTGTCCTCATCTTTCTTATAAGCCCTGTTATTGAAAGGATGCAGTCAGATCTCCCTGGAGCCTTCTCCAGGCTAAAGAACTCCAACTCTCTCAAGCTTTCCTCACAGGAGAGGTGCTCCATCTCTCTGATCATCTTCATGTCCCTCCTCTGGATCCACTGTAACAGGTCCTTCTTGTGTAGGAGACCCCAGAGCTGGACACAGCTCCAGGTGAGATCTTACCAGAGCAAAGCAGAGGGGAAGAAGCATCTCCTGTGACCAGCTGGCTGCCCTCCCTTTGATGCAGACCAGGATGCAGCTGAATTTCTGGCTGTGAGTGCATACTGTTGGCTCATGACAAGCTTGTCACCAACCAGTACCTCCAAATGCTTCCTATCAGGGCTGCCCTTAATCTGACACACTCCAATGCGCAACATAAAATTGATTCAGTGACCCTCCCAAAATAACAGATTCCTTCAATTTTCACATTTTGACTGGTTACTCCTTTTCTTACAGTTCACTATTACATTAGGTAACAAAAATATTCCACATACTCCCTTAACCCAAAAGGCTCAATCTGTAGGCTTCCCGTTAGAAAAATGAAATTATAAACTGATGTTTTATTATATACTCAAGCAAAGTAGAAGTGTTCTGATTTTCAGTTAAAGGTTTATCTGCAGAGGAAAGTTATCACCAGCTGACATGCTCCAGTTTCCTGAAGGGAAAGCCTAAACTTTGCCACTTAAAAATCCTAAATACATGGATCTAAAATAAATATATCTGAGTTCTGACAGTATATTCAGACAAACTCTTACTTAAGTGGAGCAAGTACCTTACCTTAAAATTGTTTTCTTTTGGTTTTCTTCTCATTATTATATTAAATGTCTCATAAACATCTTCTGCTCCATTTTGGATTGTATTCGTCATGTCTTGCTGATACTGGTTTGGATCCAGAAATACTCTGTATGTTCTGCAATCACCTTTAAGTCTTGGTTTGGGTTCGGGGCCTGACCATAACAAAACAGTAAGATCAGAATTTGACTCGGTGCTAAAAGCTAATTACAATTCAAATCAGTGATCCTTAATTGTTCCTCAAATGAAATTCATGTGATGAAAACTAATTTCTGCATAGCAACAGAAACATCTTCCTTGCATTATTCTAATAGTTTCTGAATAGAATCTATTTAATTTATCAACCCATTATTTACTTAATGTAGTTACATTAGATTTTACGAGAGGAAACTAGTTAACCTTCCTCATGCTGCTTATGGAACTGGCTTGTTTCTTTTCAAGTATGTAACTAATTCAGTGAGCATTCCTTAAAAGAGAGGAAAATTATCAATTAGGCTGTTAAAAAACAGAGAGAGAAAAAAAGATAAAATGTTTTGAAGACATTTTGGTATATCATACCTTCTTCAATAACACGTCCTTTCTCATCCAACATGCCCTGAATTTCACAGCCTCTGACATACACCAGGCCAGTCTGCTCAACAAAAGGCTGTCGTCGGTCAAACTTGGTGCCATAAGGTTGCATGGGACGCACCGTGATCAAAAAGCAGACGTCGTGCTTACGCAGACCTGGTCCCCAAAATAGAACAGTCAATGATTTGATTGAATCGCACTGGCCTTAACAATTCCTTAACATATATATAATAGAATGTACTAAATTTTCTTTTAAATAAAGCCCCACCTGCAGAGAGTATAATTTATTTTGTTTCAAAATATGCCTTGAACTTAGAGAATATAAAACCATAGGGTATTGTGACATAATAACAGATTTAAAAGTAGAAATTGAATGCTTTTTTCATAAGAACAAACATTTCTTTCAAGATTATTCTTCTCAAATAACTTTACTCCAGTTACACAACCTGGCTATTTTCAATCATCTCTAAAGCAAGTGTGTCAACGATCTCTTATTCTCATTGCCTTCTTCTGGACAAACCTTCAATTAATTTCTTCTTTGTTTTTTTTTTTTTTTTTTTTTTTTTACAAAATTCAAGTGCAGTGCCTAGAACTGGGCACAAAATCCTACCAAGTTACTTTAGTTATCTATTTAATAAGGTAAAAGGTCACTTAACCAAGTTACTAGTTTACTGTGTTACAATCCAGTTTATAAATCGAACGTGACTTGAGGTATTTTTCTTTTTCCCTCAGCACTAACACAATGTTGGGGAGTCACATTTACTTGTGAGCAATGATCTCTGATGTTTCCATTCTGCAGAGGTACTGCCTGATAAGTTATTCCCCTAACACGCATTTGTGCAGCAACTTATTCTTGCTTAATAATCATCCCTGTTGAACTAAATCCTACTTCTAAAATGCTGCTTCTCCAGTTCACTAACATAATTCTGAGCACTAAGCCTTTTCCCCAGTACACCTCCAGATTCTCAGAGATCTAAGACACCTTCAAAATTCAGAAAACATGGTGCATTTTTCATGAGACAAATAATTGCTCGTTATGCACCAGATACCCTCCACCAGAAGGAAGTTTCATCAGGATCCTGTTATGTCAGGCAATGATTCATGACTTCTTCATCTCAGTTTTGATTAAGTTAAAACATTTTTTTAAAATCACAGAGGCTGTTTTAGCATTTAAAAAGCTAGGTGCACCCCTATATAGATACCTTCAGTATCGTGAATTCTCTGCCATCCTCCCAGATTTTCTACTTTAACAGAAATCTAAAGTACCAAACTTGTATCTGCTCATTTATCACACAGTCCAGCTTTAGCATTTGTGCTACGTGACCTGTAATCACACTACGCAGCTCCAGCACATTTATCAGGTTTTTCTAACAAAAGAGAAAGGAGTGACATTTACTGATAATACAAGTACAAGTGCATGCTTCTATGTCACTTGCCAACACGGTCAACTAAAGTTCAAAGCCCCAAGCAAAAGAAGTGTTGCCTGTGGATACTTATAAGAAATGGTATTTGGTACAGTCAGCACTTCATAACATTCAAACATACCAAAAACTACTAAAATGCACTGATTTGAATGAAATAAAAATCTGCCCTCTCCACTTGAGTATGACACAGATACCATACTTCCCATACTTTTCTATATGACATTTTTAGCACTCACATTATTTAAAATGCTAAGTTAACTTTCCACTATAAAGTTCTGTCCTATAAAGGACAGAATTTTACAGTAGATCCCTGAATGACATCAGTCTGAAGTAATAAACATTCTGTTGCCAATGAATGTCTAAGTATTTTAATAATTTCAATCTTCATTTGAGTAAACTATAAACTGCTGAACTTGGAATTTTAGTAACTGACTTCTAAACAGTGTATTAGGACTGACATATCTGTATCTTGGATTAAAACCCCAATTTCTTACAAATAAGATTACATCAAAATGCATTTTGATGAGCACCTATTTTAAGCACTTTATTTCAAAGAATGTTAAGTACCTTCCCATTCATCTTTGATGTTATCTCGGACATTCAAATTAATTGTAACATCTGCTCTTACTCGCATGGGCCAGTTTTCACCAATGTTTGGCTTGGCCACCTCCACCACAGTGAAAGAGACAATGGGCTGTGCCATCCTAGCCCATCCACCAAAGACCACACCTCCATATTCTGATAACCTATGAAATAAACCCCAAAGTTTTGTTAGTCATTATCTAATTAAACRTTTTAAATCTGTTTTTAGACYATGTAACAATCTACTACACAGTTTAAAGACAAAAGCAAAATTCTTAACTTTACGTACTACTAAATTAGATCCATGCAATCCTGCTTTTTAGAATCAAAGCATAACATGATTTATATCAAAAAACAAAGGCAACTTCTGCTAGCATTGTACAAAAAAACCTCACAGAGCAAAAAGAAAAAGGRAAGACAACAAAAAACAACTACTGAGTAAAGAAGGTATCACACCAAATAAACCTAAATCTAAAAAGGACTAAAATGTGGCAGATGGTAAATTCAAGAATACTCAGCAACACCTCTCACAAACCAGAGGAGTTGATTGTAAGTCTCCATATTTCCTAACGTCAGCCAAGGCTTAGTACTCATGGAAAACTAACTCATCCATCTTAACACAATGAAGGCTGGTTGTTAGAATCCACCATATTGCCTTTAACACATCCACAGCATGTATTTGTAATATCCACAAACCCTCAAAAYATCACCTCTTAGGGTGGCAACACCTTATGGAAGGAGTAAGTATAAAACACAGTATCTGTGTAATATTGTTACTGTGTTACTATGTATTTAGTATCCACACAGTATCATTATTTCTTCTTAAATATACTTTGATTAGAAGTCAACAGACTGGTTTGTGCCAGTTAACAAGTATTACCATGGTTTCATCCTACTGACACTGTCTTCGATGTCCTGTCTGATCTCATAGGTAGACTCCAAGCGGAAAAGATTGAAGTTCCTCAGCAGGTAGTCATGGAGAGTCAGAAACTGTAGATTCAACTTGGGAAGTGCAAGACAGCCTAAGGGTTTAGGGGTAGAAGGGAAGAGGYATTTGAAGGATAAACAAAAAGATGAATTAATACACTGTTTCTATTAATTCATACATATATACACACTTCACTGTCCAACTGCCACACTTGTTATCCTTGGAGATTCTAAAAAGTACCCCTTTTATCAATATGCACCTCTAAAAACCATGTATTTTTCAGGTTCCCTCTAAATGAACTGGCACAAGATTGAAGGAATTTTCATCCTTTTAGCAGTAAAACGGTGAACTACTTAAATATTAAATCCATCCAYGTATTCAGATTATAACAGAATTGATTTTATGAAATGAAATGCAGGGCAAAGTAACGGTCTTTGGAAATGCAACAATTAAGCTAGCATTAAATAATGATGAAAAAGACTCATAAACTAATAAAAACGATGCAATATCCAGCAATTCTCCAATTCCCATGCTTTATGTTTATTAGATGCCACTGAAACCATAAATGTAGTAAAAAGACTAAGTCAAGAAATCAAATTTTAATACACAGCTCTGAAGTTTCTGAACTGGTTTGTTTTTTAAATCAGAATGAAAAAAGTAGGAAGATTAGATCACACTACACAAGGAGTATTAGAACTCCTAGACAGGTCCCAAAGCTTCCATCATTTTAGGATCGACTTAGAAGCATAATTAATATTCCTGTAAGTTACTCATTTAACATTACTGGACTATTATTCGAGTTTGACACCTGTGTTTAAGACCTGTGAAAGCATCTTGCTTTTCTCTTTCTTCTCATTAATACTTATTTCACAGAGAATTTATCCAAAAAGAATAATTTATGCTAAGCAGATGACCTTTAAGCCTACACCCATGCAAACCAAACCCTCTAAATCAAAACCACATGGAGAAGGGTAAGGAATACTCACTGCTAAAACCTGAAAAAACTTTATACCAGCCTCTGAAGATACATACTGTTATTTGATAATTCCACATTCCAAATTAAATTTTTCCCATTCCTAATAAAATTTCTCATGATCTACATTAAAGCAACAGTTTAAAAAAGTAGCTAGACAAAAATACATGTGCTGTATATTGCAAACTTTAAAACCACATGATTCCTGTTTGYAATACCAGCAGTTTGCTTCCTTGATCATGAGCACATTAGGTTCTCAATTTAGTAATTTCCTTCTCTTAACACTCTTTCCCYGCCCTTTTTAGAAAGGCCTTCTTGAACATCCTTTAGTGCAAAGCACAGACAAAAGCTTTTCTGTTACTGTTTCCAGCTTTTTTCACTTTTTTCCAACCTACCTGTGCCTCGGCTGGTAGTACAGCACATCTGTTTTCCAGAAGCAAATAAACACCTTTGTATAAAAATAGATTTTTGGGTTTTTCTTTAAGTCCACCGTATATCTGCTAACAACTTAACCTCAAGAGTTCCTGATTCATAACTCAAAAAACTCCCTCGATCTTACTCTAAGATACTGGAAGATGCCGAAGTACAGTGTGCAAGTTTCTAGGACAGAATAAAGATAATACATCAGAATGCCTTTTTTTTATTGCAGCATTTACTGCTCTGTTCAGCCTTTACTGAACTACTAATCATACCTTCTCCAGAGTAATATTCAGTTGGTACAATGTTTTCATCCCAAATAATCTTCTCAGTGGGATAGAGGGGCATCTGGTTGAGTTGCTGAATTTGAGATATTCGTCGCTCATGACGGGAAACCTAAGGAAAGGAGGCATTTCAAACTTCTCTACAACAAAAAGGAACAATACAACTATTTTTGAAACATACAAATTAATTCACGAGACTATTAGTGGTCACTTGCATTTTCTCCATCAATATTTTTTAACTAAATATTTTAGTATGACTAAATACACACAGTGAATATGAAGATGAACAAATACATCGTCCAGCTAGKGGTCATAGTCATAGTCCAACACTAGTGATCAAATCAAACAATCATTTGGCTATTCAGCACACCAAAAATGGCACAACAGAACAGAAAATATTCAGTCATTCAATAACAGTTACTCTTAATTCCCTCTTTGGGACACAAAAAAATCTAYCCAGTACTATAATATGTTATCTGAACAAGCTTCTTTCTCCTGACAGAAAATTCCAACTGTCTGTTTTGACCATGGCATCCATATGGCATCATATCRCTACCCTCTAAACCACAGAAAATTGGATGAACAATTTTTTAAGAATTTGACAACCACAAAACAAGCTTATGAAAGAGCTATTAAAAATCAGCTATGCTATTCGAATACTGATATCACATTAGAAGCCTTCAGTGATATTGGTATACCTTGACTATCCCAAAAAACATGATGTGCATCAAATAGTATTTCAATTGGTTTGAGGCCCAAATAAGTACTGAATATCTAGAGCTATTTCTGTAGATTTTTTTTGTTTTAAATGGGACAAAAAGGTGACTAAATAAAGAGCAAAAAGCTTCTTTTTGAAAAGAACTCAAAACTATTGCCAAGACTCTTCTTACTGACCTTTACAATTACACCAAACAGTAGCTTCTCAGAGAAACTATATTTATGAACAGGCATTTTCAAATACTTAATCTATATGGATTTAAGCCCCATCTTAATATGCCATCGACTGCTATAACACTGCTATRGTTCACAGGTGGTTCAGCAAAATGTCTTAAATGGCTACTTTACTGCAGTGTAGTTGCTGAATGTGGCTATGCCTTGAGTTTTCAACAGAAAGAGTACAAGCAGCATTAACCATGTTTTTACCAGTAATTCCAGCAGAAACTCCTTTTCGTGGCTCGTGTCCTCCCCCTCGGCCAGGGGCGGGAGCAGGCACAGGTACGACGCCACCTGGTGGAGAACGTTGGAGCTGCACAGCGAAAGGGGAAGCCTCAATCACACTGACAACCCGAAAGCGAGCACTTGCTGCAGATTCTTTTTATTCACAGCATTTACAATACATACAGTAATACAGTGGCATGCTTCCATGATTTATCTTGTAATTCTACAGAAAGACTGGAAAACCATAAACTAAACAAGTTAAGGGTCAACCACTGCAAGTTAATTACTGCTACGACTTTAAGCAGCTAGCTTATTTTCCAAAAAACTAGTACCTTCTCACATTCATTAGAATAAAAGAAAAACATAGTTATTTTTCACTACTGGTGGACCCAAACTCTCCCTGTCTCCCTATTTTAGCATATGTAAAGGCACCATAAGTTAGAAGAAACTGGTAAGTCATGTGAGAACACATACGAGAGCTCAGAAAGAAAAAAAAAGGCTGGAAATTTGTTAAATTAAATCATATGGAGAACAAATGAATTCAATTTGATAACTTACCTAAGGGGTCCAAATAACTTCACCAGTGCTTCACGAGTGTCTACTGCAGCTACATTTGAGAGTGCAAAGTCATATAACYCTGGAAAATGTGCAAATGCTGCTCTCTACAAAAGACCCACGCATGAAAACAAGATGTGAGCGTAATAATGGAACAATTTCATAACAGCTTAAATATTTAAACAAAGGCATAGCTTCTTACAATTCGTAACACATACCACTCTACAGACCCTACCAGAACAGAAATACAAGAAATACAACAGATTAAATCTCCATTTTTCTTAACATCTATTGCTTACTYCTGGATTTCTGACACAGTATCTTTCTTACAGAGCCTTCTATCAGCATTTGCTGTCATTAACATAAAACATAAGAGAGCAGATATGTAACTCTGCAGGCAACTGAGAAAAGCAAGGAACAAGTTTAATTTAACTATGCTTCCTTGAATTGTTCTGTTGAAACTGATTGGAACAACTCTGAAAAACGTGTGTGAATTTACTTTGTCTCTTTCATTCAAGGGACCACTGCTGGCACACAAGCACACTAATCTTGAGGAAATGCTGCCACCTACTGCAWCATCACAGGCTCTCTAAGAATTCTGCTTTCCCTTATCAACAGACTTAACAGGAACAGCTCATTTTGGTAACTTCAAGTCCTGATGTTTTGCTGGAGCATATTATTCAGTCATAGMTACACCCACCACACAGAAGCTTTACATGTCTTCAAAACGATACAGCCAGTCAAGCTAAAACTATTCCTGTAACTCAATAGGGAAAATAAGGGGTTTGATTTGGGAAATAACTTCACACCTMTTCCAGACGCAAATCCTCTGTCTCCCATAAGCACTTCATCATCTGCTTACCTGTAGAGACGTAATTCTATCATAGTGAATTGTGGTCATCTCATTCTCTGTCAAAGCATTTCCAGTCTGATCATTGATTTCAAACCCAGTGTAGAATTTGAGCATATCTAAAAGCTGAGGCATTATCAACATAAATTAGTGGATTAACAGTAAGAGACACTACAAACAAAACCACAATTATAGAGGTCAAATGCACAAACGAGAACTCCTCAAAGTTCTAAAAGAAATGGACTAAGGAGCGGTATCTAAAGTTTATACGCAGCATAGAACAGTTTTTAGGTTTCTGATCCACAAGCCATTGAAATTACACTATGGACCACAAACTATGGTTCCTTTATACACCAGCACTTGAAACTGAAACTAATCACAGTAAGGTGATCTAGCCAAAGGTTGGGTCACTGAACCCAATTTATGGCTTGGCATACTAACAAAGGGGAGAGGTGTCGCACCCTTCTACCTCTCTGATGGCAGCTCTGAAATTCATCCTACCTTTAAATGGGATTATTTAACTTGGAGAAAGAAAACTATTCAGATGTGCTGCTGGCTTTGTGTTCCATCAATACTAACCCTCAGAGAAAATGAGCAAGTGCCAGAGAGGGGAGATAGTAAGCAGCAGGAAAAGCAGTTGAGATGAAGGAAAGGGGACAGATCTTCAGATCCTGCCATAAGAAAACAATACACTAGCTAYAAGTGAGTAAACTGAAGGACAGGAGTGAAAAATAGCTGCACWGCAGGATAGACTGAAGTCAAAGTAAACATGAGAAGAATGTACTGGTGACAACTTCTACTATGTGTGTGGTAAAGAGTGCCAGAAGCTGCACTGCTTTCTAGCTTTTACTTTTAAGAGCTTYCCAAAAACAGAAACAGAAATACTACTCTGCTCTTGTGAGACCCCACCTGGAGTGCTGTGTCCAGCTCTGRGGTCTCCAACACAAAAAWCCCCATAGACTTGTTGGAACAAGTCCAGAGAAGTTGACTACAGGTCTGAAACACCTCTTTGGCAAAAACAGGCTGAGAGTCAGGACTGTTCAGCTTGGAGAAGAGAAGGCTCCAGAGAGAGGTTACAGCAGCATTTACAGTACTTACAGGGAGCACAAGAAAGCTGGAGAAGAACTTTTCATAGGACATGTAGTGACAGAAGAAGCGGGAATGGCCTTAAACTGAAGGACAGCATGTTTAGGTTAGACATTAGGATGAATTTTTTTACTTTGAGGTTTGTGAGGCACAGTAACTGGAGACTCTGAATAACCTGGTCTAGTCAAAGGTACCTCTGTCCRCAGCAGAAGGGGTGAAATTGGATATTCTTTAAGGTCCCTTCCAACCTAAGCCATCCTATGATTCCATGAAATGTAASAGCAGTCATAAACATAGGTAAAGAAAGAACTATTGCGTGAAAGATTTAAATCAAAATCTAGTTTGCATCCAAAGAAAAGCCTATCTTAAACAAATATAAAACAACACAAGTGCAGCAGTCAGAAACAAAGGGAACAAAAAAGTTATTTTCAAGAACTTTGTATCTCACCTGGCAGAAGAGATGACCCTCCTTCTCTCTTTTAGCAAGACTAGACAGGTAACAGTGAACAACAAGATGGGAGTCATCCAACACTGTATTAAACCAGCGCCGTGTGGGAAGCAAAGCCTGTGGTAMATAACCTCATGTTAATACAAGCAACTCTTCAAAATTTAAGAAATCCTGGCCTCTTAGACTTTTCCATTTCAAGAAGGCATATTAAGATAAACTTCTGCAGTTATTTGCACATCTAATACCCTAACAGAGGTATTAAAGCAACATTTATGTATGCCAAGACACTAGGTTTATGCAGGTAAGCTGCTATGAACTAAAGTCTTTTATGTAACTGAGAGCATGGTACAAACTTGCCATTAGCAACAATTCATCCTGCCAGTAAAATAATAAATTAAATAAAGCAATTATGCTGCTACTTAATGTCTACATAATGACTGTGTGCTACAAATGACATGTCAAACTGCTTCAGCAYTGCTTTAAATGTCTGTTCTGTACACTGATTTCACTAATTTTAAGCTTGTCTTCCTCAAACTTGCCAACTGTTTCTTCTAAATATGATATGGCATCTTCTCTTTGTGAAAGACTTAAGTGTTTTCCAAATCCTCAATAACAACAAAACAGAGATCTTTCTTCTCAATGTAAATAGCTTAACCTAATGTACGAAGCAACTTTTGAACAGCATATGGTAATACACCACAACAAYTTAAGAGAAAAATTAGTTGCTCTCTACAGACTGAATTTAGAAAGCCAAAAAAACATCAGCATGGTGTTTAGAACTAAGATGAAGAAAATAAAATAATCTGTAGTAGAAAACGTTGATTGCTTTGCACAATAATTACAAAAACAAACTCATAAAATTGTAAGAMCTCTCCATGGAATCATTACTTTCCAATTACCAAATCACCAGTTTTGATGGCAGCRTAGCACTGTAATATGAAACAGTAATATTCTAAAAAAGTCTTCAACACAAGTAAAAAGAACCCATTAACACAGTACATGCTACAAAGGCAAAAAGACTTGGATTTACAGCTWATTTCTTATTTGCTTGTTCCAGTCACTTAAACAGGCTTTATTACCTGTCTGAATTCTAACCTTTCTGTAATACCTACAGAGAACCAATATTAAACATATACTGCTTCTCGGCCTTCTAAGTCAGACTTTAGTTCACCTTCCAACATATCTTCTCTTGCAAGAGTGTATCACGCACATGAGAAAGCAAGCTCTTATTTAAATTATTCATTCTTCTGCAACTACAAGCAACTACACACACTACTTATGTGATTTAACAGAATTAGCCTGCAGAAATTCAACATGAAGCCATTTTAAAGTTCCCTGTGATACTGTTTCAGAAAACTCTGTTTTATTTCAGAATGCTTTCTGAATCTGAAGTTACTCTAAATAAGTATCAACTCATGCAAGAAATTTTACATTAATGYCTTTTACTTTTAATACTGGTACTGTAGGGACTACAATTGTCTCACTTCCTCGGCATATGCTTAAAAATTTCAGAAAATCTTGCTCCACCTCTCATTACTCTRTAACAGACCTGGTATTTCTAAATAATGAATTCCAATCAACAGGAATAGCTTGCATTTCAAAACTACTGCTGCTTTCTGGGACTTAACCCTGTAACATGAAAGATACAAGTGACCTGTTATGTACTRGGAAGAATAATTCTGAATTACTCCTACCAGATTAAAGCATCATACATTTTCACCAACTGCCACTATTAAATGTTAAATCCCCTTCAMTGAGCACTTTAGGATCCTAGCTTTGTCTAAGAATTCACCTGGCTTGTCAACATTGCTGGTCAGTTCCCAATATAGATGCACTGCTACAAAAAACCACTATTAAGCAATCACATGCACAGCTGTGACATAACCACCTCCTATTTGGCATAAGGCTGTAATAATTACTTTATGCACTTAAAACCTAGAAAAGTACACCTGAAAACTGGCTGAATAATAACTTACCTCAAGATCTAGCATGAGTTCAATAAATCTCTCGCAATAATGAACTTTGTCCATAGAAATAGGACCTAGATTAAAAAAAAAAAAATTAATTCGTCCACATCACAATATATTTACACTTGAACAATTCTTTAAAAATTAAATAAATGCTACAAATCGAATAGTATTAATCTTCTTAAAAGCTAATTAAAACATTCTTCTCTTTCTGAAACAATCCTTTCTTACATCCAAAATTCTTCAGATTAGCAAYGAAAGAGTAACAGAACCAGAATTTCAAGAGTGATTTTATCAACTTTGAAAAACCTGGAATGTAACACGCAAATATGCTCACTTCCATGAGATATCAATGGCCCATTAAGTTTCTTATGAACTTTTAATGCCAGGTACTCAAAAAATACATTTTTAAAAGCTATAATTAAGAAGTGTGCAAAAGGCCTTGACCATATTCAAAGGTACTCAGTGGTGACTACTAAGGGGCCGTCAGAATCATGTCAAAAAACACACTAAGTCTCCTTTAATGACTCTCTAATTCTTACAGACTCCAAAGAACTGTTTAAGTAATTCTTATTAAAGTAGGTCTAGCATCATTAGGAAAACAGAGGGGATAGGCATCCCTTCTGAGGAAGTCACATTACACAAAATTTACCCTTAGAGCCCTTAGGTAAGAGTTGAAGTTTGCCAAGAGTGTAACAGCAAATGCAGAACTCTGGGAAGTGATTTCACCCAAATCGTGCTGTGCTTAGAGCATAATAACCCTTTTCTGTTAAAAGGCTAACACCTTCCTGTACAAACACTTTTCCCTTCTAAATCAGGCAAGCAGATAATTTTGCTTGTCACAATGGCATATAAATCAAAAGCAGTCAAATCTTAGAGAATTTTACTTCACTTAGGCTTTTGTTCTTACTGTAAATCAACACTATGAACAGACAGAGCCTTATGGTATGCATTTATACCACCTATTTAACAAACCATCTAAGTATGTATGAAATTCTTTAATGCTTTAAGGCTCTAAGCACACAAAGAAYATCAGTTCCCAGAAATACTGTTTTTACTAAGTACATACTGAACAGAAGGAGATTTAAAGTAGCTTTTTACTGTTTCATTTTTAAAGCATATACAGATTTGAGTAMTAATTTTGATATGAAATCCATGCAGACAGGCACAGGTTTCACGAAAAGCCCCAACCCCAGGCTGATACCTTAAGGACTAGCTGCTTCAGCAACAGAAAAGATTTCAACACAGATTACCAGATAACAAAGTAACATAAGAATCACAATTACCTGAGACAGGTATTGACTTTAGAACAGAAATGAATTTCTGAATGAGCTGTGAAAGAAATCTTCTCTCTCGATATGCTCTAAAATTGGACATATGACAAAGGAATTATTACTCCTTAAATGCAGACTAGAAGTATATTGTAGCTTTCACTAATACAAAGCTAGCTGTTTGAAAGTTTATACAGTGGTAGTAGGTTGCTTTGAAACACACCTAAACWGTTTAGATGATAACTTTTCTTTCTGCACTCAGGCAGACAGATTAGCAGGCAACATTTTTGKGCACAGAAACTTATTAACAACCCATGCTTCTTATTGTATCAAAGAGAAATGTGTCTCTGCTACACCTTACCACTT
Source organism: Malurus melanocephalus (assembly GCF_030028575.1). Classification (NCBI taxonomy): domain Eukaryota; kingdom Metazoa; phylum Chordata; class Aves; order Passeriformes; family Maluridae; genus Malurus; species Malurus melanocephalus. The sequence continues at coordinate 913,838 of NW_026623540.1, forward strand.
TTCAACACAAAGGTATTGGAATATTTAATTTTGGTGAGATAGACACAGATTTATTCAAATATTTGCATAAGCTATATGCCTAAGAGCTAAACATTTGCTAAAGGTCATGAAAAAAAGTGAGTAGCTACACGAATATACTTTTATGCTTTCATCCTATAGGTCTAAGATTTGATATCACAAATGCAGTATCAAAATACGAAATTCTCTRTCAGTATTTTGCATGACTACTGAAAACTGAAACAGTTTTCAGGAAATCATATATGAACAATCCTTACCTACCATAGGTTTTCTAAAAAACACTTGTTTAATTGAAATTATTTACTTTAGCTGAACCCCAAKGAATGCTATAAGGAAAGTATTTCTGTAACATACTGCATTCTTGACTCTTCATCCATTTTTGCATCATTTTTCTTAATTAGATTCCAGAACTTTCTTAGTTTCGGTGTCTTTTTCAGCTCTTGCTCCAGTCGATTCTGAAATGTTAGAATGTWATTCAGTCACCAAGGAGCCTTGTTTCCATAAGATAAAACCACAGTCTAGTATTTTTATTAAAAGGTATTTTAATTAATTTATTTAAGGTTTATTAAAATATATAACAAACTGAAATAAAGAGCTGTCTCTGTCTATTCTCAGTAAGCATCACTGTAAAATAAAAACATTATAATGCTAGAGAGAGTCCAGCCATGACTAGATGTCAGCTCCATTGCTCCCTGTGGGCTTATGGCCTTGTCTACAAATTATAGCTTGAAGAAGCTATAAACAACAAAGCTCAGTTTTATGAAAAATTACATTAAAATCACTATTACATAGACATTTGCAACACACAAGGAAGAATTTAACAAAGCAAAGCACACAAAAATATAATCCCACAGCAAGGCTGCAAATATTAGATTTCCTTAACAGTATTACTTAAGAATTTACATGACTTGGATAATGCCTAGAAAATTGCTCTCCCAGTGTTACACTCACAGGTTGTAGAGCCATCCACATCGGTAAGGAAATGAGCTGCTGCACCTGACCTCTGATCAAATCCACTTCCTGTTAGAAAGTTACAGATGAAAAAAATTTTATAAGAATTCTTATGTTTTCTGACATGCCTGTCTTACAAAATACATCAATGTACATTCCCATCTGACAAAAGTATCTATATTGTTCTACTAGATTTCTCACTTTCCTAACTGGAAATTGCACTATAGCAACACCTTTGTATTTTAGGTTCTTTTCATGGAGTCTGTCAGTTCTGAATACTTCACCATGGGCCCCATCCATGCAAGTATTTTTAGCACAAAAGCTGTTGAGAACTGATGTTCCTTCTTCAGTTAGTTCCTATTCTTGAACCCATGTTCCCTACTGTGCTTTCTCTACTTGTTTTTAATCTCTCTCACTCCATCTACACTCTTCCCATTACTGAAATAAATAATTTTCTCCATGTTGGCTCAAATATGCTCTCTCCAACTCTGCCTGTGATCCGGACCCACGAAGTTTTCCTTCTTTCCTGAACTACTGAAAAATTTCCATTAATATCTTAAGTATGTCTTCATGGACAAATACTCCATTCTAAGCACTCTTGAGACAAGTGCTCTTCACTTAAAACACTACTGTGACTATTCCATTCAGCTTTTCACAAAGAATCTAATAACTTCTAATAACAGTGTGCTTTTACAGGCACATTTTCACCAGCTTCCCCTTCATGTTACATTAGAAATGTGCTCCACAAGAAGGATTCCATAGTCACCATCAAAATATTTTAAATGAAGATGCATTTGTACCATGGCCACTACAGAAAAGCACTATCTCAATAAACTATACACATAAAGTTCAAGATGGTTACTGGTTACTGGCTCTCAAAATCATTCCTAATTCCAAAAYCAAATAATACACTTTCAAATTTATTTTGTCTGAAAGACAATTTTTATTATTTGTGCAGACCCTGATTCTGAATAATACATCCCATGTGCAATGTAAGTAAGGAAAAAGCCCAGAGGCAAGACCGGTTAGAGAGCACTGCTTCATGTAACAGATAATTGTAAATCCTTCTGCTTGCTATTTAGGATCTTTAACTCTRTTTTAACTATAGACTGAGAACACAAATCGGTCCAATGCTTTCTTAAAACTAACTCAGGAGGACTGCAGATAGAAACTGTATCTAAAGCTGGTTTCGAAAGTGAAAAAAGCCCCACTGTCTTYCTCAATAATTAATGGAAATAATTTTTGTCTTATTTCCTAGGCAAACTAAAAAGAGCACAGTAGTAACTAATCTGCTTTTAAATAAAAAGCACTTTTTCAAATATAAATACATACTTTTTAAAGTRCTATTTTTAATACATAATTTATATTAAATCTTGTCTTTAAATTGYCTAAGAGCCAATCCTCCAATTTCAAGTTTTTGTGTCAGAGAAAAGCAACCGTGATGAGAAAAACAAAAGAGCCTAAACAGAGAGTAAAAGCCCTCAAGTATTGTCTTCTCCTTAAATCAAAATTTTGCTTCATCTGCCTCATAAGAAAAAAWTGCTCAAACTAAACTGCTATTAACACAGAACAGCATAAACACATTGGAAATATTTTACTTCTAACAATTACTTTTAACATACCAAACTGTTGAAGCAGTGATCAAGGAAAAGCAGCAGGACTGTCTGTTCATGCAGAGAGTACTCACTCTCATTTTCAACCAGCAATGCTTCCAGTATGCGTTTGAAAAAGAAAGGAAAATGTTCTGGCCTTTTTTTGAATGTCTAGAAGTAGAAGAGGAAGGTAATTTTGAGTCAGGTTGATGCAAATAATCTTCGTTCACRTAACATAGCTTAAGTTCTCTAAATCCATTTAAATCTATAAAAGAAGGGATTAGTTTTTTTCATTTTCATTTATTCTGACCAGACAGCACAAGTGAAAACAGACTAATGATATCCTCCTAACAAGGGATCCTCCCACTATACCTTCTGTCTAGTCTAATAGGTGATGCACAGGACAAACTGAACAAGAAGCATGAGTGAAGTGTTGTGGGAATGTTCAACTGGTGACTGCACAAAAATACTGTAAAATGTCCCACGCAGAAGATAAACTATGACAGCTACAAGTGATCTGCAAAAAATGACCAGGTAAAAAACACCAGAGATTAAATATAGTCCTGGAACTTCCATTCAGCTACCTCAACAGGAAAAATATAAACTAAATGTTCATCAAATAGCTCCTTTTAAGAGGCACTCATGTACCAAATAATTTACTAAGCTGAATGGAACGTAACATGCACCTCTCATTACATCTAGTACATATGCTGGGAGAAAAACACACAGACATAATACGAGCAAGTTATTAATCMTTTGTGCTTTGTCAGCACTCAAGTAATGGCACCCACATCAAAATAAGTGTGCTCCCGAAATAAGGGAGGTGTACCACCTTGTGGAGACAGCCTGTGAAACCTGCAYTGTCTGTAGAAATATTAAATAATTTCTAAACGTATTATTACCAAAAAAACAACAAAAACCCCAAACAAAAAACCCAACCAAACAGTACACACAAAAAGAAAAGTAAGACAATATTTTAGTATATAAAGCAAAAAAGGTAGAAAATTATATGCACATATTTTAAGACACTACAGGATAATAAGTTAGACTTCCAGTAGTGCCTTCTTTTATATACAGATAAATAAATCCTTTTTTTCCTTTCAATATCGGAGCAAGAGCTTCTCTGTAAATACCTAAGTATTTAGTGCCAAAAAAGTCAAGTACCAAAAAAACAAATGCTGGTGATAATGTTCAGTATCTCACAGCAGAACCAAGGCCTTCCCCACCAGAAGGAACCAAGTAATTTTCACCTATCCATTCCTTTCTCCAAAAGAGAACACAAAGTTTAATACACCATATGAGATATTCCAGTTGAGGCACCATTTCCTTTTAACACTACAGGCTCCTCTACCTTCTGTCACTGTAAGTGAGCATACTGTAAAAGCTGCAACTTGCAGATCAAAGTCAATTCTAGCTGTAATTGAAATCAGTTACCTCCCACGCAGGGACATTCTCTCTGAACTTCTCATTCACCATACAGCAGATTGACATTAAATATGCCTTACTGGACACCTCTGGAGAATAATTCATCCATAGGTAATTTTCAAGGTACTGACTGTGAAGAGACAAAGAGTATTTCATTAGTTGCAGCCACCCACATAATCTGTCACTCATTTAAAAGAGCAGTTATTCACAGGGTTGTTTTTTTTCCTCCTTCTCTTAAAGCCATCTTCATAGTTTGTGAGTAGTTCCTCAAGTTACCTCTCATCTAGGTCACTGAAGCAAAACTTGTTAGACTCACTAGCTGCTACAAGAGACAGATGCGGTTTTTTATCAGGAAGACACATTCTGCAGCAGGTTTTCAATTGCAAGAAGCAGCCACAGCTCGATACAATGTCACAACACAACTCATATGGATTTTCCAAAACAACGAAAAAGAAAAAACTTCACATGTCCAAAGAATGTCATATTCAACATTTCCAAGTATAAGATGTAAATGACACCACTGTAAAACTGTATCTGTATTACTGAATAACCTATATACTAGACCTTAAGAGATGAGAGGCTATTTGGACAGTCCCTCTCTAATTTCCTATGCRAGACAGTTACATCTGAGCAGGCAACCTCTAAATCCAATCTTGCACTGCATATTATTTTATCAACTGCCACCAGAAAGCAGAAACATTTYGTTTCTTCCTGAACAAACTGCTCATCCATTCCTTCCTCTCAATGTTTGCTCTAACTCTCTTTTAGACTTCATGAGACAGCTTAGTTTTACCTATTTATTTTTTCCAGCTAACTCTTGTGATGTCTCACAGTAAGCTAATTCAATACTTTCAAAAAAGACAAGTRCCAGAGAGGATGGAACAAAAAGGCAGGGAGAACTTGTATGTAACCAGGAGCTAAAGGCTCAGTAACAGAGTGGGATTTACCCTTTCCAGGGGCTCAGCCAGAATGCACACCTTTAGATGGAGCTGAGCCAAATTCATAAGCATATACAAGATGAAATACATACTGCTACGCAACAGCTTGGATTTGCCAATGGAAGGAGAAATACCCCCCAAAAATCCATAGAAYTCCATACAACATAGGAATTTCAACAGACTTCAATATGTTTTAATACTATTATGTCCCCAAGAGAGGTAAACATACATAAAAGAATGAAGGACAGGAAAAACTCAGTAAGGTCAAGACAGAAGAGCTTAAGAGATAAAGTGGGGGAAGTTGGGGGTGAAGGGCAAAGGAAGAAAAGAAAATTACTTACAGGACAAATGGCTGTAGATGAGGCTACAGATCAGAAAGGACTACAGTTACATTAGAGGCTGATGATATTCTAAATGTTCACAGAAAGGAAAGGAACCTCTAACTCCTGTGCTCTTGCTGACATACAAATTCCACAAGTCCACTGCATGCCATTTGTTAGTGTCAGACCCTAAACCATAATCTACATAATTTACATTATCTCGTCGAAGCTTTTTCTAATTAAGAAGAAAAAAATTGAGGGAAGTCTGTCCTACTTTTGTACTACTGGTACTAACTTATGTACTTGAGCCTTTTTGAAACGAAGAATCTACCTCAAAAAAAGAAAATCTCCTTGTACTTCCTTCAGATTTGAGAGACAAAGGAACTAAACAGAACATTAAATATTGTGGGTTTGTGCAATTACATATTGCAAACATTTAATTTACATAACTTTAGACTACTCTAAGCTCTTCCAGGGAAGTCTGAAGAAGTGGTAAATTACTGTTTAAGCAGATTTCCATTTGTCTCATTAGAATAAAATGTTAACAATGCTGCTGAAGCACAATTAATTTTTAACCCCATAGTAAGARATTTAATCCAAAAACTTCACCAATTTCTGTGAGTTCTCATTTAAGGCTTAATGACACATTTCAAATTACAGACCCACGTTTTTYACTTATTTCAACCACCCTTTTTCTCAGTGCTCCACATAGACTARAAACTGAGAATTATAAACCAAGACACCCTGAGATGATACTTTCGTTTATGGAATTATTTCCTCTTTAAATTAAACTCTCCTCACTTAATTTTCCTCAGTACACATTTCAAGCCCTTACAAAGTATGAACAAAGACACTACCYTCAAACTGTCTTACTGCCCTGCATTTGATTTTCATCCTTACGGGTTTCTATGAAAAATAACTCCAAATTTCCCTCCCATTAGCTTACCTGAATTCAAGAAGCATTATCTTTCTAATCGCAAACCTAAAAAGGAAAAAGTAATCAATTAACACAAGAAAGAAAGCCTCCCACACACATCTGAGTTGCAGGAAAATGACTACATTTTTCCTTATTTCATTATATAAGGAAACTTATACAAACACCCAGGAATATTTCTGTCCTGACATTTCCTCGCAATAGCAACCACTTGAATGCAGAAGCAACTGTTGTAACACTGTGGAAGCTAAAGTTCTAGAGCAATTAAAAGCAATTAAAATCACATTTTTAAACRATTTATGTAGATCTTTTAAATATGAAGACATCACTTCCAATAGCCTTGAAGATACAAACTGCTAGAAGCTGAGAGTGAAAACTCTTGGAAAACTACAATTATATATTTAATCTGTTCACAGTGGTATTTTTTCTTAGTGACTGGAAATGGAAGTTTGTTTTGTTTCCATAAGACAAATTCTTAGATTGCTTTCATACAGGAAAAATACAGAGAATTCTCTGCAGAGCTCAAACTTCTCCAAAACGCTCCGCTACAGTTACAACACTTCTGTATACAGAGCTGCAGAATGCAGTTCATCTTAGATTCTCTGACTTCCCCATTTGACAGTACAACTTAYTGAAACTAGACTTTCCCTTCATGAACCTGGTAACAGCAACCAGAAAAGAGAAGAAAGCTAGAGGCAGCACATTCCTCAACAGTTTTTTTCCTTTACATTTCTTAGTGATAAAAGAAGGGATCAGCCTTCTATAACCATCACAACAAAACCAACACAAAACTCAGCAGACCACCAGATAAAGAAACTGAACAATATTAAGCCCAACTGTCATATTTCAGGTTATGGATTTAGGAACTCTCTTGTTACCACATTCAGACTTTGAAATACCATAATCATTAATTACTTAAATGCATTTGTGTAATTTTCATCTGCTTCCAACATATAGATGAGTTCTAAAGCATTCTAACAAATATCAGAAACAATTCAAATAAGGATAATGTTGGAAAGGTGGTAAATAAGAGAAAGCAACTGGTATACTTACTTTGACCTGACAATTTCTTTTGTATATACATCTTCAATGACCTATTGAAAAAAATTTTAAGAGAATTTTACATACCCACTGAAGTTATTACGATGCATTAAGACATCTTACTCTGAATTAATTACTCTCTGCTAACTGCTATTAAAATACTTTTAACAAGTTTCTCCAAGAGAATGAAAGAATGTGCACTTTCAGTTGCAATAGGCACACTGACATCATGTCACAGGGTTGTCGTTCAGCTGTTTATGTACATCCTAGTTCTAACAATGAAAGACGAATTCTATCACAAATAATACAAAAAGACTGAATAAACTGAGGCCAAACAGGGATATTTAGGCAAACATCCACAAGGAAAAGAAACGTAACATTTACGTACCCTGCAGCACACAAGAGCAAACACACCATGCCAAATTTTAAACATACAAAATGCAAATATCGACCAAAATGGCCATAAAGTTGTCTGATCAAAGCTCACCAAAGAAAATTTTAGAAAGGACACAGTAATACTGGCATCTTTTGGCCATCTTTTAACCTCAAAGGAGATGCTCAAAAGTCTTCTGCCCTCGTAAATTCTTGACCAAAATAAAGTGAACAAATAGCATACAAAATAACTGCACTGCTACAGCACACCTTCTCAAAGGTACCCACATTTATAAACTACAAATACATAATAAATTACAGTGTCTCAAGGAACKGTAGACCTTCCAAGCTGTCTCCTATGTTCTCATATAAAATAAGCAACACCGAACATTGGCACATCRAGAAATCATCATTTACAYCCTCAYTTACATCCCAACAAAATTGCTGAAGTAATTACCTTTACATCAAAAGACAATGTTTTCTTCACATGTGGAGCCCAGTATTTATTTGCCAACTGCACAAGAAAAAAGAAAGAAAGGGTAAATACATACATTTTTATGTAATTATACAAGAGCTCTCCTGTACAGTCCATCCTCAAACTTTATGTCATTAGAATCTTGCTCAATTTCCATCCATGCTAACTACAAGTAACAAAACTGTTTTCTAACAGAAAGGCTTATAAACCATTTAAAGTTTTTACCCCTAAAGCTCCTCCAACAGAAATTAAATCCTCTGGAAAAAATTTCAGATGTACAGACTATATAACAAACATTTTCTATTCTTAAATTATGTCCAAGAAATCCATCAAAAACAAAGTATTATCTTTCAAGGAACTGCAAATCCCAAATGGCAAGTGATTATGCTTCTTTGAGAAATCTGCAAGTAACTAGAACCAATATATAAAAGTGTAGCATTTTAAGGCTTTTTTGCAGCGATCACTTCACCAAAACTCCTGGGTGATGATGACAAGAGCTTCCTATGGCAACTTTATTCAAACTTCTTCATGCTCTGGAAAGGAGGGAAAGCAGATTTCCAAGAAGAAAGGAGGGGGGAAAAAAAGACAACGTGTAGAAAATCAGTTAAAACTTTCAGCAACAAGGAACTCTCGGCAGCTTTTCACACGTTCMAGCACGCCTTGTAGCAGTGCACCGCGTATTGCGCCGATGCATTCTGGAGCGCAGATTTTCAAAGCTCGCCGGCCCGGAAGCGTGGGGGAATGCTCTCTCGTACATTACAGAAGCATTACCTCTCTCTTCAATTACGACCAAACAAGACCCTTTCCCCATCACCCAGAGCCTACGAAGGCTATTTAAACACCTTCGAGCCCCGGCTCCCCGCCGGCCCCGCCGACCCTACCTGTGTCACATACTCCGCGTTGATCTGCGACACGGTGGGCGCCACGATCTTCTTCGGCGGGGCCGAGGGCGCTGCCGCTGCAGCCGCCGCCGCCATGGTGAGGCCAGCGGAGCCGCAGAGCCGGCCCAGGCCGCTGTGCCCCGGCACTCCCCGCCCAGGCCAAGCCGAGGGAGGGATCTCCGGGCCGGGAGCAGCCGAGCCGAGTCTGCTTCCGGGGCCGGGAGAGCCGGAGCGGCCGCGGGGCGGGCGGGCGGCGGTGGCGCCATCTGCTGCTCGCTCCGCGCCGCTGCAGCTCCGTCCCGACACCGCCGGAGTGCGGGAGTCAGGGAATGCCCAGAGGCTGAGGGAAAAATGAGGGGAGCAATCAGCGCACGGGGTGGCTGCCACACTCAGCCTCCTAACGCTCAGTTCACCCGCTTAGGGGGACTCCTGTCACTTTGGGCACAGGCTTCTGTCCATCTAACGGGGACAAGACGCACCCTTTGTCACATCAAACAATTGTCACTGAGACCTGAGCGTGGGTGAGCACTCTGTCCGACCCACGTGCCCGTAATCGAGGCCATTCACTTAAAATTATTCTTATGGGTCCCTTCCAACTTAGAATACTCGGCGAGTCTGTTGAAATCTATGGAGGAAAGGCATGCTCAAGGAAGTCAACAGTTTGATAATGCTTTAGAATGGTTTGCAATTAACTTATTCAATCTGGTAAACAGATTTAATTAAGGAGGAAATTAACAGGCTCCCTGGGGAAGTTACTGTGCTTTGTTTCTGGACTCATTATCCAGCACCTGCCACTCGAGTACTTTAAACTTCCAGGCAGGTCCCGTTGAAGTCTGTTTGAATATGACCTCCTTTGTTTTGATATCAAGGTGATCTCTGTTTCATTCCTTCAAGCAGAGGTTAAACTAAATATTCTTTTTGAAGTTGAATTAGAATGTACAATGGGAATGGAAAAAATAATGACAGTACCTTGAATAGGATCAGACAATGCCTGCATTCATAAATGATATGAATATGGCTACTGTGTGCCTTTACTTTAGAAGATCAAGAAAGATGACAACTAGGAAAATTAGAAAGTTACAAAAGTACCAGTAACAAATTATGTAAATAGTGAAGATTGAATATGGTCTTTTCTAGTGATTGAAACCTTCAGAAATCTATATTTGATGAAAACTTTGTTTTCACAAAGTTGCAAAGCACTTAAAATACACTTGAACCAATATACTCTATCTGACACTTAAATTTTTAATGAAAAACCCAGTGTATTAAGATGCTTCCATTTAAATTAAACAGCCTAGAGACTATAGCTCATGATTGACTATGGCTACTCAAAATCTATGAAAATATAACTACACCTTTTGGTATCTACTCTTTCTCCATCTCTTGCTAGCACTCACATCCACAGACAGGTATACAAAATACAAGTAAAATTCACCTTAGCTGGCTGGCTGATCTGCATCAGCATGTTGCTGCATCTCAGCTCATAACACTACAGTGTTCTCTCCAACTTACCTTCCACAGTTAGGCAAATTCTCTTTACTTCAGAAATCAACATACATACTTTATGTTTGCCTGTATCAGAACAAGTAAAAATGTAACTGCTAGTCAGTTTGGCAAATGAAAAAAAGAAGAGTACCTTTTGCTATCCATAAGTGAACTAAAGGGATAAATAGCAGGAAGGAAAGGACCTACTGAAGCTATAGAACTGATAAAAAGGAACAAAGGAATGTAAGATCATTACCTATAAATATAAGCTGAAAATATGAAAGCTGCTGAAATTTGCTTTCAGATGGAAACCAAATGCTTGATTTGTGTTAAGATGGGACAATTAGGAGAAGCAAATGCATTTTGGACCTTATAAATTTACTAGAAGAGCCCTGCAAGGCTAACTAAACCTTCTGGCTTTTGCTTCTGATGGATCATCAGGCCTGTGTCAAAACCCACAAATTTCCTTATRTTATCAAAGCTACGAAACCTCAATGATCTCTGCATACATTTACCTAACTTTTGGCATTTGGGTGTCCCAGTGAGGAGGTCAGTCATCTTAAATCTCAGTACAGTCAGTGTGGCAACAGAGATCCTTCCAAAGGGCAAATCAGGACAAATCTAAGTGCTCTCATTCTCTGACGGAGCTTCTGATATCAGAAACTAATATTAGATGCCTAATATTAGGCAATATGTTTATATCCCTCAGTGAAAAGTCAAAGAAAGTGATAAAGATCCCCTACCTATAAATAATACATTAAATTTTTCTCTACACAGATACTCTAAATTGTTTATTTAGAGAGTGCTGGGACAGTAGGACTATAAATCAATATCAAAAGGATATATTAGTGCTTTGGAAAAATACATTGCATTCAATCCTCAAGAGCAGAGTAACTTTAAAGAATTGTGGTGAGACTAAGCATAGTGACACCCAGTGTTGTACCTTTGTCCCCATCTGGGAATCTCATCCCAGCTCACAACTGTCTCAGTTTCCCCAGAGTGGAGGCACATCTGACACTTTCCACTCCAAACTCCTTTGTAATTGAGGAGAAATAAAACCCTGTACCCCCTCATGCTGGCAGCCTTCTGTGAAATTCTCCATCTTTCTATACTCACTGGCTTAACATGTCAAGAAAATCAAATATTCCTTTCAAAAAACTGTTAATTCATTCATGAAGACATGTATTATTTAAAAGTCACACATTCGAGTAGATGCAGTTTTCAAGACTATTATTCATTTCCAGGCTGCATTACAGTCCCAGTCAATTTATATTCTATGCTGCTTTCTTGCTTAATTAACTCTTCTTGTTTTGGTTGTTTCCCCTTCTACATTATTGTAACCAGGAAAAATATGCTTTTCTACTTTTCTTTGTAAACGGTGTAAGTCAAGGTCATCAGGCCATTGCTTTTATTTCAATTATACTCTCCTGAACACAGTTTCAGCAGAACATGAGGTACCTAGTTATAATCAGCAGGGGTTGGTTCTGTGTTCTCTCTTTTCTACATTTTAGAGTATTTTAGGTTCTACCTAGAGTCACAGAACTTAACTTAACTATTAGAATGAAAACTCCAGATAATTCCTAGGTAAAGATTTCCAATATTAATTTATTTTGTTTGTTGCTGTTTTAGGGTCATCAGTGAGACATGACCAGTGAAAGTAGATTTGGCAGTGCCATCTATATAATATAAACACTGTCTCACTTCTTACTGTTTCTCTTTCACACAGAGATTTAGCCTTCAGAATCTTAGACATAAATAACCCCTGCACTGAGATGAAGATTCTGTATGGATACCATCCTGCAGCTTTGTAAACTCTGGTGGCAGAGTTTTGTTCAAAGCAAGTAAAAAATACCAGCACTTTGCTCACGGTGCAAGATGGAATTCTCTTACCGATTCATCAGATTCCTTCAAAATTATGAACAGGCATCTTGTCTGATGGACAGCTGACCTGTTCTACTCCAAGCCAGCATTGCGCTGGGACAGATGATCCCCCATGTGCCTGAGCCTGGTCACTGCAGCACAAGCAGCAGTGACTATTCCTGGCTCTTTGATCTGGAGCAACGGCGTGGGTTCTATTACAACCCTACTGTCGCCTGTCCTGGTGGACAGGGGAGTAGAAGTGACAGAAGTTACCCTGACATAAAATGGAATTGAAGATTTTGAAACCTGGAGACTCTGTTCCCTCATAGATGAGGGCATGCTCATACCACTCTCATGAAACAGAAAAGCAGCTCACTGACAGACAGCACTGTTGTACTCCTCCAAGCTCTCCCATCCAGAAGTCATTTTACTGCTGTCCATCAGTACAATTTCAAGCTTGGCTTAAAGTTCCAGTGCATAACCAAGGCTATTGAGTCTTTGGCCTCAATTGCTTTTTGTTGGAGACACTGGGGCTTGATAGGTAGAGACACTTCTTCCTTCCCAAATCATTGACTGTGGCTGTACTTCCACTTTCAAGAATAGTTTTATTCCTTTCTTTGTATACTGATGTCGTGGTTTGAACTGTGCCCACGACGTTCCCTCCTTTCCCCCCCCACCGAAGAGGGAGAAGGGAGAGCAAAAAAACCCAATTAACACAAAAATTTATGGCTTTGAGAYAAACATAATTGGAAGAAAGATACCTATGTACTCCACAAAGAGTCAGACAGGCTGCATAACTTAAGTTGCAAGATAGATTTATTACTACACACTACTAAGAATGGCACTGGGTG
>NW_026623541.1:0-28810 GCF_030028575.1 Malurus melanocephalus
GGCTATTAGAAAGTTTGAGCCCTTACTGTACTAGTGATGCAATTTCAGTGTTCTATAAAATTTATGGAATACAAATCTTAACAATTCCAGTAAGAGAGGTTTAGAAGCTTGTGGCATATGAAAACACTAAAATATAAACAGAATAAGATCTGGGTTTGGGGTTTTGCTGTCTATATTGGGTTCATTTTCCCACAGCAGCCCTCACAGGTCTGTGCTGTGCATTGGTAGCTGGAAAGGTGTTGATAACACACCAGGGCTTAGGAATTGCTGAGCAGGGCTGGCACAGCATCAGTGCTGTCTCTCAGCATTCCCCCCCTGATCAAGGGGCGGGGGGAGGGCAAGATCCTGGCAGGGGACACAGCTAGGCCAGCTCACCCAAATTAACCGAAGAGACATTCCATACCACGCACCTTTGTACCAACGTAAGACCATCACACTATCCTGGTCGAATACCATGAAAATCACAATGTTAAATTTCTGGCTGTACTTTTCCATCTAATATTTTTTCCCTGTTTTTTTTTTTCATATACATAAAACCCCAACCCATTAAATAAAACTCAATCTATCTCCTGACACTCAAAACAAAAAAAAAAAAAAATCACATATTTAGTGAGCAACCAAAAAGCAATAGAAACCCAAAACCCTCAGTGATTAGGTTGGTATTCAGCTGGAAGTGATTAGTCTGTGTGAGTGGAGTGACTGAATACTTTTCCTAGGAACAGGGAGGGAGAAAGAAAAAAACAGAGGAAAGAGAAAGGGAAGAATTATTCTCCATAGTTACAGATGACATCTATAAGACCATGACCAGGCATGAACTGATTCACAGCACCTAAAGCACCTGTAGGAAAGCAAGAGGTCACCTTTAGAGAGTGGTGCCCCAAGATAGCAGTTAAAATATTACTGGTTATGATTTCACTGCTTTCACTACGAAGCTGTATGGGTGCCTCTTCTTGCCAGWGCCTATGCTAAGAACAGCAACTATTTAGAGGGAATCAAAGACTTGGAAGGTTAATGGGCAGATGCATGGCCTGATGGAGCATCCCAAGATATTATTCCCATCCTCCCCAAGGAAGATGAGCTAAAACTAAGTCATCCCTGCTCTGGTTATTTTTACTTTGCAAATTCAGGCTTTGTTTCAACACTTGAAGGATGCTACAAGCATTTGCAAATATTTCCACAAGATGTAGGAGTGAGGGTTCATTATGCCTCTGCTTACAGAGGCGCAGGAAGTCGTCACTGTTGTGASGGTGCCAAATGCTGGGACAAAGCCCAGAGAGCCTGTGATTAATCCATTAAGTTATGAATGACATGTGGAATGGAGACATTCAAGACTGGACTGGACAAGCCCCTGAGCAATCTGTCCTAATCTGTTTTGAGCAGCAGACTGAACTGGAGACTCCAGAGATCCCTCCTCACTCAAATTCCTGCATGTTCCAGTACCTCTGCGGGGCTACAAGAGAGCTGGAGAGGGACATTTTGCAAAGGCATGGAGTGACAGAACAAGAGTTGATGCTTTAAACTAAAAAARGGTGAAATTAGACTAGATATTAGGAACGAATTTCCCAGAGAARTTGTGGATGCCCCATCCCTGCCAGTGTTCAAGGCTAGGCTGGATGAGGCTTGGAGMAACCCGGTCTAGYGGAAGGTGTCCCAGACCTTGGYATGGGGGTTGGAATTAGATGGTCTTTAAGGACCCTTCCAACCAAACACTTCTGGGATTCTATGAATCTAATTTCACAAATACGCTCCCATTTAAGAATAATCTTTGTGAGGTTAGAAGCAAAACATGGTACACTTTCCTTGCTTAAACAGCTACCATATGACKGTACAACTTAATTGTTGCACCCTGGTATTATTAGATACTAGTTTTATGCATTTAATTAGAAATTATATGCAAAATAAAAGATAACATATTTTTAAAATTATAGTTTTTAATTATGCACCTTAACCTACCATTTAACAATGTCACTTTATTTAAACAATACAACACAGACAACTTAATTGCTTGGAGTATGGTATATTCTCTTCATACAAAGCTCCTTAAACAATCCATTTTATAATCTAYGTGTAATTGCAGATCATATTTAAAGATTATGCTGCTAACTGAGATAAATCTGTTTGCACTTTCAACTTTATCTTCTCTAATATTTTAGGGTTTGTTTGATCTGGTTATTATTCCAGCTGGAGAGAAGATATTTGTTAATATTCTGCCAATCTGCACATTACCAGGACACTCAAGAAGTAGGGAAACTGGAATGCAGAAAGAGGCTTTCTCAGTAGAAGGAACAGAATTTTTGTGCTTAGAAACATACAAAAAAAATCGCCCCTTAACACTTCACACTAAGCCTCCTTCTGTCAAACCCTTCAAGAGATAATCTGCTATGGTTTTGTTTAAAAGGGCAACTTTTGAGCGTGATGGACAAAACAAATCACTTTGAGGAAATGTCTCTATTTAGCACGCTGATGTTTATGTAATTACACTCAGCAGGTAACGTAACCATTCATTCTACTGTGTTTAAATGCTGGGACACAGGAAATTCCTCTTGATGAATTTGCTCTTCACATCCAGGTTATATCTGACTGCATGCCAGGATGCTGCTAACCACAGTATTGGCCAGTAGAGGCACAGAAYTGACTTGTCCTGGCAAGAGCAGAATAAATAAATCTTGCTGAAAATGCAGTGGGATGTCTCTAGATAGCATAAGGATCAGGACCTAACAGCCTGTAAGTCACTGCCCTTATCACTCTCTTGGAACACAGATTTATTAGAGCATTTGGAAGAAGATTACTGACACCTTCCAAAGGAATGCATTTCTTTGTCATTCGCATCCAAGGCCCCAAATTTCTGACAAACTTGGGTAGGCTACATGCAAGACTGAGATCAGAATAAAGAGAAAATTCACTCCTCTCTGTGAGTGTACTGTATAATAGACTGTTCTGTTGTCTTTGTCAGCTTTTATTATTCCTCCTAATTTTGGTCTAGATAGAAGCATTTCATGACTTGGGTAAACATGCAGGTTTACCACGCACCTAAGTGATGATCTACAAACAGGTACAGATAGCAGYGAATCTCTTAGAGATCAAGTGTTACCTGGAAGAGAGCAATAGAAGTTGGTACTTTTATGGGGTTGGGGGGGAAGGAAGGGAATCAGTCTTTAAGACTTTGCCTAAAAATCTACAGCCGTCCTGAATGTCTCAGATAAGAGCAACTTGCAATGGGAAAGTGAGTTGGGAAGCAGGCACACACTCACACACAAAATTCTCTTTTATTCAGGCATTAAAATGATATAGAAAAACAAACTCATGTCAAAATTATCTCAAGAAAAGCCATGGGTCTATTATCACCATTAACAAAATGATGTAATTACARCATACAGCTAAGCAAGAGTGTAAGTAAGTCCATACGTACAACCTGCACTGAAGGATTWTTAATGCTGGACCCCTCACAAAGGCTTTACTTGGACAATTCCAGTGCTACTATTTTGAGGGGGTTTAAAATTAGTTTTAAATTAGAAAAATGTGAAAAAGCAGAAAAGGCGGGAAGGGAGCAACACCAAAAAAAGTCTAAACATGAGATCACAGTCCTCCGGGCTACATTACTGTGAACAGAATTCATACTATTATTTTTTCTTGGTTACCATAAAAATKACACTGCAACCAACCCAGCTGTGTGCTATTTATAGAGATCAAATCATTATAAAGACATTCATGCTACAGGCAGCAGCAGTGACATTTTTCCCCCCTTCTTTTTCAAGCCAATTAAGCGAGAAGAACATTAGAATAACATTTTGCTTTGTTTCCCATTCCCCTTGGTGTTATAGGATAGCTCATGTTCTTCRATTAAGACCACAAGAATTCTGTCAAAAGGAACAGACTTTACAGTGCACTGTAAATATCCTAAATACCAACATCTTGATTTTGAGCTTCCAATTTAGTAAATGTGTATATTTCATACTATTTTTCTTGCTGAGAAGACTTTTCCACATCCAGCATATTTGGCCCAATAGCTTTGTGAAGAAAATCAGTGTGATTCATGTGTGGTGGGGCTGAGGGAGGAGCAACAAAAGGTGAGAAAATAGGAAACAAAAGCATTGCAAAATCTTCCATGACAAGCCATTATGTTCAGAATACAAACTTATATGGAAGCACTTCAAAGGACAATCGAAACAAATGCACTTCCTGCTCTTGTCACACAAGTTACCACAGCATGGAGAGCAAATTTACACTCAGCTCACTGAAACTTGGCATTGCCATGATGGACAGAGCAGAAATCTGTGTTATGAAACCCTGCCTGACAAAAACTCTGCTGGTTGGAAATAAATTGAGATACTTAGGACACTGTAGTGTGCTACCAGTCAGCAGCATGGGGATTTACTACACAGTTGGCTATGATAACCTGCAGATATTGATCTTGTGGGTAGGACTCATCACCCTTAAATTTAATACTCCAGAAAGTTAAGTATCTCCCCTAAGTCAGCTGTCCACAGTCTCTTGAGAACTGATGTGGAAAGACAGGTATCTCCTGAAGACAATTTATCCTAATCTCTGATAGGTGTCTCAGGTAGAATGAATCAATGGTTGAAACTGTCTGTTTCTCTCCACTGAACTTTCTGATGGAAATCAGAAGAGTAGCTTAGTCTAGACACCTAACTTTCRGATGACTGAGAGTCAGGGAGATGARTCTGGCCCTATCTCCCKGTTTGSCACATCACCAGGCACTACCCTGTGTGAATAAAGTACATTTGAAAGTGTTTCTACGACTTGGAACTTGCTTTAAATCCCATATAATTTTAGGAAGAATAACTTTCTACCAAATTAGTCTATTTTCCAACACTGGTCTAATGAGCATGGGCTTTCACTGTCCAAGGCCACTGATGTTCCATTTCCTATAAGCACTGGCTGACTTGAAGCTGTACTAGAGYAGTAAAACAAACGAGCAGAAGTTCTCAATTATCCTGTTCAAAGTGCCGATTAAGAATCTTGTGATGAATGACAATTGTCACTCATCAGTCATTCAACAAACCAACATAATTCATATATCCAGAAAAAAAGAGCAAGAAGGGGGAAAAATGGCAGTGACACTTACTTGTCCAAGAGTGCACTCCATGCCACCCAGGAAATCCGCTTCCTTCAGCCCATTGTGATTGCTGCTAATGTCRTGGACTTCAAACCGCAATCGCTGCACCTCTTCGAAATAGAAGTCCACYGTGAACAGCTTGGAGAACACGGGATTTATGCAGGTTCTAATCACTTCTGTCCTGTCAACCTGTCAAATYGAAAAGAGGTCACATGAGTGGCTTCTCTTTCTGCCAGTGATGGACAACCATGAGCTCCTCCAAAACACTCTGCTCATTTATCAGGACTGACAGCTGGGACTGTGGCCATGGACAATCCTGTTTGTACTGTCAGCAGCAGCTGCTGKTCCTGTGCTGAGCTGACCATACAGGATAAGGACATCTTCCCTTTTCYCTCCCTTCCAGAAAGTCTTTGGCAGAGTAACTAGGAAATAAACTATAGAATAACTAYAGAATTTACACCTCTAGCAGTACCCATCCATCACTACAAAATAGCAGCAGAGTGATACAGTTTCATCAAACTAAATGGAAAAGTGAGTAACATTCCCAGGAATTACTSATTTTGGACAATTTGCTTGATTAARGAGTGGAGAACTGGATCCACAGCAACAGCTTTCCTTAAAAATATATAAAGTTTTCCATCCTGCTAAGTTGCATCACAAGAATGTGATGGGTTATACACCGGTTATTCCTACCTCTGAGCCTTGAAGAAACACCATTAAATCTATATTGCTATTTCTTAAAAAAAATGTTCATAGAGTCCTTTCTAGTTCTCTTAAAATGTAGTACTTGGGTTCCCTATTTTTGAAATAGGCCTTTGCTATTTTTCATTATGAAGCATCATTGGTGACAACATTAGCAATGAAGCAATTTCCTTTTTTCCACTCTCTTTGCCCTGGCACAGAAAAAAACTTAATAATTCTGTAAGATTAAAGGAACTGATCCCGAAATGAAGTAGGACTTGGGCACATCATTCACTAGATAGGAGGTGGCTGGTGTGCCATGGAACAGACAAATTAAATTGCTCAGAGGAAGAGTGATGAGATCCTTTGTCTGATTCCTGATCAGGAACATCTGTTGTGCAAAAAATGACAGCCGCTTGCTTCACTTTTCAGAGCTTTTAATGCATTAGCCTTGCTAGTAGTTATCGGCAAGGACATAAAGAGTCAAGCAAATCAAAAGCAGGAGGAAAAACGAACAGTTCCTGGTAGCACAGATTTATTTTAGTGCTCATCAAAGGTGTCAGATTGGCAGCTCTGACAGCTGAAATCCTTTATCTGATCATCAAACAGATGCTACCAGTCATGGAATAGACGCAAGCTGGTGGTACCATTGCTGCCTTCTCACGCAGCTGTGTCAATGTGCTCTGACTATGCCAGGATGAGACCATCATAAAAAGGAAATCCATCTTACTTACAAATTCATTCTTAGTATATTTGCATAGACTAGCTGAAAATGATGGGTTTGATATCAGTCATGCAAAGAATAGTAAGAATAATATAAGGTGAAAAAGGACACCAGCTACATTTGTTCAAACCAGCTACCTTAGCTCAAAATTTTTTTGTTATCTCCACTTGCAATCAGTATGACTCCAAATTACCATTACTGCTACGATGAGAAATATTTCTGATGTCAGATGATGATAATTAATCTGTTCACTGAGATGTTCCTGGGACCTCTTCTAAGTGAAAAGTGATTTGATTCACTTGCAGAAGAGTGGTCATCTCATGAACTACTGCTTAAGCAGACCAAATAATCAAAACATTGAAATGACTGGCTTTAAATCTTTCTTCACAGCCACAACAACCTCCTGAACTCATTCCTTGCAAGTCTATAAAGTGTTAATTAAATTGCATAATTTTAATTGCTTCATTGGTACATCTCAGGCAGTGACTGAAGTTTCTGTCATTGTTTCACCTCATCTCTTTGCTGCTGGAAAGGGTTTTCCACAGTGAAATACATCAAGATTTACACTTGCACTCAACACAGGTTAAATATGTGGCAGCTCAAGGGAGTAAAGTGCCTAAAAATGRAGGCACAGGTCTGCACACAGGGACATTAAGAATTTCAGTCCCACACAGAGATAAGACATTGTTTGCTTTTTCCAGCCTGTGATTGACTGACATCCTTCCCTTGACAGACACCGTACTGAAATAAAGCCATTTCACTGAATTTCTCCAGTCTTCCCACATTATTGAGATGATACATCAAGCTAGCATGTCAGAGCATGGCATTACGTGAGAAAAATCWATAGAAAGAAGCAATGCCAACAGCTCCACAAGCACAAATAAAATTCTTTGCGCCTCTCTCAGCCATCAGCAATTAACCCCTATTAGTCTGCCTTGTCTCCAAATATTTGTCAGAATATTTCACAGTTACCCTGCTCCTTGGCTAGAAAGTCTGGAAGCATCCTCAGCATGGAAAGCCCAGCTCCATTCCCTGGTTTTGATTAGTGTGCAGCAGGGCAAAGCACTGATAACCAGCTGGAGTGACCCGTGAAGAAGAAGCAGAGGCAAACAGAGCAGTTCAAAAAATTACCCAACTCTCATGRAACCTGCTGGTTAGAAGATGCTGTTCAAACAAAGGGTATAATCWCCATTTGACTCCTGTCACTTTTGAAAGGCTGTTCTTCCTTCAGTATTTCTGCTCTCATATTCAATCAGAAAGCCTTAATGTTCTCTTTAGAAATGTTGGGTGAGCGTGGAACYTTAATGAAAACTGGAGAGAATGCTATTGCTAGGTGCAGTTTCATGCTGATAACCATCAAAAAGCTTATGTTCTACAGGGCTGCAGACACTTAAACTCCCCCCCCAAAAAAACAAACAAAAAAAAATCCATCTGACTTGGTTTTGACCACAAGTTACCTTAATACCTGCAAGACCTGCTTCATTTCAATCAAAATAGGGTGTCATGCTCCCTGCTAACCCGAAACACGGGTTCATAGCAGTCTGACAAGATGTCAGCCTCAAGCCATTTGCCCTTATTCCCGCTGTCACCCAAAATCACTTACAGGACTTCCACTTATATGGGTGATGAAAGCTCAAATGCTTAAAGAAAACACAGTTTAGCTTTGCCCAGTCTCATTAACTGAACACTCAGGAAGTTACAACTTCTCAGCATGAATATTTTCCAAAATATCATGAGGAATAATAAATCTCCATTATTTTTGGGGAAGACAGCTTTAATGTCCCACAACTATGTTATAAGTGAGTGGAACTTACACTTTTGGTCTTGTTACAGAAAACTCTAATCCTCATGACAGGCAGATTTTTCAACAGGACATGGACAGGGGTCATGCCCACAACTTTAGGATTTGCTGATACCTGACATAYGAGCCATCTGTTATTTTGGGACTTTGATAGAACAAGGAATTTCTCCAACTCACTGAAGCAGAACAAATTTTCAAAAGAAACGATTGACAGATGCATGCACCTTTGGGCTATGTCAAGAGGTAAAACTGACCTCAAAAACAGCAGTGTTCATCTGACACCACGATCTGAACATCTGCTTCATRGTGCAGCTCCACCTGTACTTTCCCTTCAAGGACAATTTAAACASAGAAAAGGACTTGCATCCTCACCTCCTGGGATGGACTCACACTGCTTTCCCTCTTCATCTCTTTAGGTCCTTGTCACTTCACAGAAGGTGGCACCCTGCTGAGTAGCCAGGATTACTTGGCAGGTCCATCTGGACGCAGCCACCCTGTGAGCCTTCCCTTGGGGAACTATGAATGACATACGAACACCAAAGTTGGCATCCACAGTGCAAAGTGCCACCTCAACAGCAGGAATGAAAATACAGGAAAGGAAACAGGCCTTCCGAATCCTTTTGTCAAACCCATAGGAAGTTGGAAGCTGGGTTTGAAGCTGTTTTCTCTCTGTGCTGCTGGCATGGATGGACAGTTGTCAGAAATGTTTGCCAGCTTCCCTGTTTGCCCACCATCACTGCTGAAGAAGTGCAAAACTGACTTTGCAGTCAGATATCATCAAATTACATCAAAAGGCAGATGAAAAAATACAAAATTCAGGTTTCTTATGCTGTTTATATCTTGTCGGTGAGCTGCTGAAAAGAAGCGAGCTTTGCAGAACTCTGATAAACATGGTAACTTCAGTGTGGAAACAGTTCTTTATCCTAGAAAAAAAATTCACTGTCAAAGAAGTAATTCAATGGTTGAAGTATGGGCTGAGGATCTCCACTCCATCTTCCACCACTAGTTGAGAAGTAAAACTGAGGGAAAAGATCCAGTCTGAAGGGGATTTTTTATCTTCCATCAAAATTAAATGAAATCCAAGCTATTGCATATACAAGGATGAACAAAGATTATGTAGAAGCTTAGTGTCACCTGTTATCTAAGGCTTTCAAATGATTGTAAAAACAGCTTTCTCATTGTGTGCTTGGGAACTGGGAAAATGGGGAATTATTGACAGAACCCAAAGCTCTGCACCTTGAGGACATGCTTCAGTGTTTGGCACAGATCAAGTATGTGGAGAACTCCATGTCCCATACAAATAACAGTRCCTATCTGCTCTCCACTGTATTTCTAGCAAACATGCAACTAGCATGAAAGAAACACATTTTCACAATTTTTTTCTTGGCATCTTTGAGGTGAAGAACAGCCAAGGGCCATGAAGAATTTACTGTCTTCTCACCAAAAGGACAATTCTTTGGGGGACATTTTATTCAGGCTCACGAAATAGCATGACAATGATACAGCTGCCTATGAACTATGGAAGATCTTTGGTCTACAGAACTAAGGTCTGAAAATTTATACAGGTGCTGCAGTTCCTCCAGTGTTTGTAAAAATCTAGTKGAAATGCCATAAAAATATAAATTCCATTATGCAGAGAATATGTGTGCTACCACATTCAGACCAGAGTGTGGTTTTTGTGGCTGTTAAATTTTTAGCAAGTTTTTAGTCCAACAAATTGACCCACTGTTCCCTGTACATTTTACAGGCCAAGAAGGAAAAACCAACRGGCTGTATTTTTTGTAGAAGTCATTATAAAATGCTGATTAAATCTAATAGAATCACACTTGTCAGCTGAGATGATGGAAAGTACAGAGGTGATGGGGTAGCATTATTTTTAGGTCATCTGAATTTTAACAAGACTGAAAATTTCCATGATACAGTATTTTCCATCAAAATGTGATACCAAGCAGAAAGCAATTTACACTTCGCTTGGTGGTTTACAAAAAAGTTATTAATATAATCTTTATTATTAACAGTGCTTTCACAGCATCATGTTTGTACCCCAGAAATGATAAGTTATTGCAAAGGTCACCATAATTTATAGCCCTTGTTTTCAGTTTAATTGATGATTGAAAAYAGTAGAAGGAAATTAGTAGATCTTTAATTCTTTTCAGGATGTAGAGCTCAAGGCTGAGTAAAATCTTCTCAATGTCAGCAGGAACCTTTTGCCACAGGATGGCTTGAAGAGAAGCATTTAATGCAAATGGTCTGAAGATTATTTGCAACTTTTTTTAATTTGTGTATCTATATAAGTATTAGATAGCCTTTAAACCTGTAAGTCACAACTATGAAGAGCTGCTTGCCAGCACTGGAAAACTAAGATATAGAAACAGCCCAGACAACCGTAACTACAGTAAAACCAGCGTTATTATTTCTTAGTTGAAAAGTGCTTCATTAAGAAAGACCACTTCTCTGATAACAGCCACTGACTGGCCTGTGCTTGATTACCTTTACTTTCTCAGTTACTTGTCATTGCTCTGAAGTTGGAAACAGATAATTTATTATATCAAYTATGTAAAAATTCTTTGAGAAGTGCATGGATGTAGTTGCCTTATATGCTCAGAGCTTTTCAAAGGAGAGAAATGTGATTGCTGATAGGTATCTGTATATAGTTTGTCTCATTCATTTAGAAACAAAACACACAACAGCTGTAACAGCACTGCACACTCAGTGTCAGCTCCTGAGGWCCTGGATTGAACCTTGGCAGATTCAAAGCCTCTGCAGGTTTCAGAGTCTCATCTGAGCAACTCCAAGATCCCACAGTTAGAAAACATGAAAAGACCTGTGGGTGCAATACAGGTTAACTACCAGTGCCAGGAAAATGGTAGCAATGATGTTAAGAAGAATGGGGAGTTTCATGGGATTGGAAAGAGTGATTCTCAGTCCCCAGCATGATTGAAAGCAGGACATAAATAGACTGAGAGCCCTTGTGCCAAGGGAATCACCGGTTTTCTGGAACAAAAGAGGTCTCTGAGRAAGCTATGACAGTCCTTTTAGTTTTCAGAGCATGTGCAGCTGTCGTCATTGATTTCCTTGGTAAGTCTTGGCTTTCTAGGCTGCAAATATACTGCAAAGTACATAGGTATCCCTCCCACTCAGTGTCCTTCAGGAAAGCTCAAATACAAGAGAAAAAAAGCAAGCACTCAGCTAGTGCATTAATGCACAGTCACACTGTCCCTGAATGCTCTATATACCTGATTTTAATTTACTCTGGAAAGAAACCTTAATTTCATTCAAATAGTTAGAGGTAGCAGTTAGTAGCAAGGGAGTTTAAATCTTCTCCACTTAATGTCACGAAACCCAAATATTTTGGGCCAGAGTGATAATTTTTAGCCATGGTATGGAYTGCTATGAAAGCAAACATATTAAAATTGTTATGTTGTTGGGAGACTTCCATGTAATTTCCTTGGATCTTTAACTGCTTTCCTGTTAACATAGCTGATGGGACCTCAACTGCATTACAGGGAGTGGGTCATACTTGTGGTGTCCCCATAGTACAGAGATGATCAGGCATTTTACAGGGAAAGAGTGTGCTACTGGAACATGAACTTGAGTTAAACAAGAAGTCAGCCACAGAGGTCTGACAAAAATTTTGCCTAGAAAGGTTTGAAAATAAGCCAGCTGCTCCTCCTGGACATCAAACCAAGGTGTCTGCTCTGATAGAGACGAGAAACATGAACTTTCATCYCTCACACCACTGGGGACCATCTGAGCCACTAGGCCACTGGTTATTTCACACGGCTCCCTCTGCATTCTGTTTTCTGTATATTATAAAATACTCCTTTTCCCAGAGGAACATATTGCAACCACATCCCACCACATGACTTTAACTTTCCTGACTAAGAAATGCCTTAAATGCCATACACAGCCTTCCGTTTCCTTGACACATGAATGCAGTGCCACAGTGCTGGAGGCATGGGAATGCCAGCTGAGCCTCAAATACATCAGTGTCACCATGGGGTGTGTAAGGGCAGGAAGGGACACCAGGACACTGGCACAGCAGCACCTTGAGGTCAGCTGTTCTGGGCTACCAGTGAACCTCAATTACCAATTGCACACACCACATCACTGACTGACCCCTGAGCCAGCCTGGCCTCTTGGGATCCCTCTGTCTCAGCTCTGACTCTTTTCCATCTGCTGGATCCATAGGGAGAAGCACTGGTGGGAAGAAGGGCTGGTGAACTTATGGCCTGGCCAGTCCAGGCTCAGGGATRCTGAGGAAAACGTSTGAGCCAATTTTAATTTGCCTCCTGTGAATTTAGATTTGACAAAAAGCATGCAATAGCAAAGAACTCCAGCCCTGACATTTCAAATGAAGAAAAACATAAATGCTGCCCCTTCTCTGAGCCCAACTGCAGAACTTCCATAGGGAAAAACTGTAGAACATGAAGCTTTTTCCCACCTATTGACCTTGAGCCATAAAGGATGATACTTYTTGCACCASCTGCTGCACTGTGAATATTCAAGCCAGTTTTGAAAAGACAGTTGCAGAGCATTTCAGTGAACCTGAAAAGCACAATGTCTCTTTAGAGCACATCATTAATGCAGCATAAATTAAGGTCTTTCCAATGAGCTATGATTAACTGAACTGAACAGTGAGAGGACCATGATAAGGTAGAGAGACTTTTCCAAGAGATATTTTACATTATCTCACATTTAACATGGTAGCACTTGTAATTCAGAATTTTTTTTCTGCAGCATTTTGAGTCCTGTTAGAGATAACAAGGACAAGTCTGAAGAGAGAACATCAAATTAGGTGTGCATAACAGGTTTGGGAAGCTTCTTGACAAGCAGTGGAAATTCCTGCAAGGATTGAATCTCAGGGATTTAGCCTCCAGAGCAGGGGGGTTAACAGGTCTCAGTCTTTTGGCCCTCACTATCATTGTATGGTGTAATTCTCGTGCCTTAGCATTTTTCTGTAGCCCTTCTTAAGCCATGAATTGTCTTCATAATTAGCTACGAACTGTCACTCAGAGCTGACCTAACACAATATCCTCTTGGGTACCAAAAATTTAGCCTTACATTTTCAAATAGCTTCTTTTATTATCTTGTACAAAAAGAGAAACAGTCTCCCCTGGTGAGGAAGCCCAGCGAACTCCTTGAATCACTCTGCACAAGGCCAGCAGCTGACATTCTGCAAGTCACACCTTCCAGAGTGACCATGCCCATGCACCAAATAAAAAACTSTTTTGGAGCAGGCAGCAATGAGAGTGCTGCACTCTGGTCTGCATCTCTGCAGGGTCATTAAACAGAGACAAGCAATGATTATACCCAAGTCCTTTATCTTATTCTACTAAGATCTCCAAGCCTTAACAATAGCATAAAATTGGCAAGTACAGAATTTTTGGAATAAAAGAGTGCATCTTCTGAGGTGCTCAATATATTCTGACCCAGCCATAAGCAGCACAGACAGAGCTCACAGAAATCACTCAGTGCCAGGAGATATCCATGTGCTGTGCTCCCTGCATATCTAACAAGCACTCAGCAAACATCACAAGTGCATAATGACCTGCATCAACTCATGGGATGAGGTGTTGGAACTCACTCAGATGTGATTASACTGGCATAAGAAGGAAGAGAATCAATTTTTTTCCCTGAAAATTCTCAAATGCTACCACCGAGCTGAGCCCTGAAGCCTGAATCCTAGACCTTTCTTTACTTTGTATCCCAAACACAGCCCAGACATTCAAAGACTATGATGACTGTCATTTACTATTCCACATCCTTCATTTGCTGTTGAGAGCTTCAATCCCATCTTCTTAATTTACATGTCCCTGAGGACACAGGCTTTCTGTAGAGGACAGAACCGATCCTTCGAAGTGGTAACAAAAATATTCACATATTTTACCATTTAGCTCCACTTTCAACGTGCCACGAATTGCTAGCAGTAAGTTTAGTGCCTGGCAGCTGTTTGAAAGTCAGACTATTATGCAACCATTGGGAAGCTCTTCAGCCATATATTCTCCACACAGTTTCCCTCACAGTTTAGAAATAGAGCCTTGTGAATGCAGGTCTTCACTGAAGCAGTTTCTATTTCATTTTTATTTGGTTGCTCATTTTAATCTGCTTCTATAGAGAAACACATTTTCTTTTTTTTTTTTTTTCTTTTTTTTTCTGCACAAGAAGGTAGAGATTTATTAAGGCACATATCAGAGGCTTGGCTGCTTTCCCCCATACAGATGATATTTTAATGTCTCCAGACCAGCTTAATTTTTTTAAGGTTTTTTTTTGGAAGTGTTTTACTTGAAAAGGAAATAGTTTTGAATATTCTTCTGATTATGCAATACCTGACATGACAGCAAGAAAAAATGCTACAGTGAAACATGATTTAAAGTGTGCTAAGTACCTGATGGTTGAGTTTTTCAAACTCCATTGCCTGGGAATCCTCAGTTCATGAACATAATATTGTACTCAACACAATTAGATTCTGCTACATCATGTGGCTACAAGTAAATGAATTCAAACTTACTATCATCAGGACACAAAGTATTTATTTGTTAATTCCATCCTTCATTATTCCAAAACTAACTTGCAGAATGATTTTTTAGTACAGCCAGGTCATCTCACATCCTGGGCACAGGCTTCCACAGCATTTACAGACACGTTCCTTCTTTTCCTGATGTCTTGAAGGACACAAGATACAGATTAACAAAT
The DNA here is from genome assembly GCF_030028575.1 of Malurus melanocephalus. Classification (NCBI taxonomy): domain Eukaryota; kingdom Metazoa; phylum Chordata; class Aves; order Passeriformes; family Maluridae; genus Malurus; species Malurus melanocephalus. The sequence continues at coordinate 14,980 of NW_026623541.1, forward strand.
AAGTTATAGTGCTGGCCCATTGGAACAGTAGGGCAGACATTTGCTGCTGCTGAAGAGCAAGTAAGCGTGCAAAGAGACCTTCAGAAGCGTCCATGGTGGCACAGGACTGCTCAGGAGAGAAACCTGGCATTATGCAATTTCTCAGGACACATAATTAAGAACAGAAAACATCAGGTGATGGAATGATCTTTGCTTCCTGAGTATCAGTAGGGCTACATTATACTACGTAASAAATATACCCTGGTTCAGTAATTTGCTCTTTAATTAACTGACTATAAATAGTATTTTGATAATTTATTTATATTGAGAAAGATTTCCTGCCTCATACACCCAGGTAAGCTAAGCATAACTAATATAGATTCTCAGATGGGTTAATGAACAATGTCAATTGACATAGGCCAAGTCAAGTTGTTAGTTTAAGAAATTAATTTTCTAACGAAGCGCTCATAATTAAAGATTTAATAATTTGTTTTTAATGTTGTAATTCAACTGCTAAATTAATTATATCATGGAAGCATTAACAGCAGGAAGGCAATGTACTATAACACRAGATACACAGTGCTTTATCAGTCTTTCCTGAATTCCTGTACCAGAAGAAACAATTTACAAGGTCCATTTAAATCAGCTTGAATCTTCCCACACAACTGGGGAATTTGGACCATGTGTTCGAATGACAGCCTAGAAAAATAACAGATTTGTTRTGACTAAAGTCCATTATAAACTACTTTCAGTCTTTTTTTTTCCTTTTACACATGGATCCTATGAGGCTTCTCAACGTTGTTACCATTTGCTGAAGCCACGGCAGCCCAACAACTTGATCCACTACCCAGGAAAAGCAGGGGAACCTTTCTGTGAACTACTACAAAATCCAGGAAAATATAGTAGGGCATTGTTCTTCTGCCCAATTATACTCACAAGCACACATTCTGCTACTGAACARTACAGAACTGATCAGAAGTAGAGAGCAAGTTTAGCTGAGTTGTATTACAGTGCTGCAGACAGCATCCTATCAGACTCCTGACTTGGGACCTGTTTGGTTTGTAATTCAAGGATCTCAGTGAATTAAGGTTACTGTAAGTATGTGGTAATGTATAATTCAAAATGATTTCTGGAAAACAAGTTCACTATAATCAAATCTGATACACATGCATGTTATCCAAACATGAATAAACTCAATCTGAGATAACCACAATTYTCCCTTTCCTGAGAATGACTGGGGTCTGGGCTGTGCTTCAYACAGGGATCTTCTTTACTAMATCTGATTTGCCTACAMAACCAMCTTAGGCARTAAGCAGCTAAAGCTGCTTTCTGTAAAGGCTTCAGATCCTCATGGGAAGTGTTATGACTTTCCAGGAGTTATTTGTAAACAATACATCCACATATATCAGGTATGTGCAGCACTTCTACATATTAGCCCCTCAGCCATTCACTGTGATTGGTAAAATTGGCTGGTATATACATATCTGTGAAGAGGTGCAAAAGTTCAGAACGTACCAACTGCAGCCTGGTACACCACTTGGCAACAGCAGGGATGCTAAATGTGGGGGTTTTTTTCAACTAGTGAGCACAAGATTTGATCATTAAAGACAAGCCTTAGTCCTGAGGTTCTTCCTTTGAGTGCAGGTAGTCCATGTAGCTACTCTTGTTCCCTACTATCATGCTCTGCATCTTGTAAATACAGATTTATTGGCATAAATTATACATGCTTCACCATGATTCAGTTTGTGCATATCCCACCATGAGAACCTTCACCCCTGGCACTCAGGGGTTTTAATTTAGGATGAAATAGCCAACAGAGAAAGCACAACACCCTGGGGAAGACACTGCCCTTTAGGAGAGTGGTCAATACAGCTACAGGAGAAACCTGGGCCAAAGATGTCACAGAACAGCCAGACCTAAGCAACCTTCAGAAAAACCCCAGGGAACTCCTAGGAAGCCCTGTGAAACTGTACATACTAATAGTCACAAYGAAGAAACAGCACTAGCAAGATTTGGTCTTCCTGGCAGATGTTAAAATTGAGATGTGACTGAAGCTATGAAGAAGCAGCTCGCAGCAAGGCAGGTTTTGATGGAGACTTGTCCATATTTAGTTCATGGCCTTCTGAGGCTCCTGCTAAGGATGGCTTTAGGCACAGACACACAGACATGAAATAAAACAGCTTCAAAATGAAAACACTGCCCAGACTGCTCTGAYTGTGAGAAGAGAGACAAAACACTCAGCACACAGCAGCAGTTCAGCATWCTCACACCATGAAATAGGATCCCAGGTCCCACAGTTGGCATGCACAGCCCACCTGGGGTTACAACCTGGTGGCTCAGAAGGAGATTGTTGTGCCCAAGGCTATTCACAACCATTACAGTTTCCAGCCCCTCTGCCTCCTGCTCTGGGAGACCACTGCAGTGGAATGTGCTTAATTAGTTACTAAGTAATTCATAAGCCATTTGGTCTTTATGCATGGGGTCCTAAAATTTAATTTTGCTGACACTGCTGAAAATCTATGAGCTGCTTCAGGGATGAAAGGCATCACCAAGAGCCATTTTGGCTAAAATTTCCTGAATTTTATCCTATCTTTTTAAAAAAAGAGCAAAAAATTAATGCAACTAAATATGATCATGTATTTTCTTTTCCCAGGAGAACGCTAAACTTGAYTCACAGAATTACTACATTTGGCAGTGAGGCTCTCCTTTTAGGGGCTGTAAAAATTTAATAAGCCATAGAAAGCTTTGACTGAATTTCAGTTCTCTCCACGTGTTTTTGAGGTCTTTTCCTAATACCAGTAACGTTGAAGCCAACAAAACTCAAATACGCATTTTCATATCTTGCTAGACAATGGAAATGAAAAACARTGGAAACCAGCAGCACTGTTATTGTGTATCTGCAGCATTAAATGTGTTTATTTTACCTTATTTGCATCAAATAAATGGTGTTTTATAAATTGGCCTTTCAGTATAGTAATATGCAAATATATTTGGTGCATGAATTTTTCAATTGGTGCATTTGGGTAATTAATCCAATGCTTTCCATATTAAAAAAGAAAAAGGATTTTAATGCTCGCTCTCCACAAATCTCCTCTAAAATTTCCTTTGACAAGAATACTTTTCAATATCTTCTTTGTTCATCATGGCATTTTCTATTAACACACTGATACAGAAATGAAAAATCTAAATAATGCTTGATGAAGTTTGTCTTTAGACCTGGAACACTGTAGAAAATTGTTTCTGTTATAGATGTTTGGGTAGAAGAGAAAACACTCTTGCCTTCTGTTCCAAATTAAGAGACTTAGAGCAATGCACTTATTCTTCTTCTGTACCAACAGTCCAACCTCCAAAACTGTAGAAAATTGGACTGGAGGATGCTCTTGGTAGCAGTATCAGCTCAGAGCCTTGTGYTGCTCACAGGCTGGGCTTATTAGGGTTAAATTTAAACAAGGAAGGGGTGGGCTCAGGCACTGAGTGAAAATACACTCATTGGGGTGTATTTTCTGAAAACCAGGCTCTCCTGATAACCATATAACCAAATAACCCTGGCGTTAGATACACTCTGACATGGTGCAGCAAATCCTTCAGCACCTCACAAGGATTGAAAACGTCAGAAGAAAACTCTCCCTGTAGCAACTGAATGGTTGAAACATGCAGCGGAAACTAGGAGCAGGATATCAGGGTGCAATTTGCATGGATCCTATTACTGTAAGAGTACAGTCTGCACATAGGAATCACTCATACATCCCTGAGGCCTTTTGATCACTGATGGGACACAAGGAGGTTGCAAGCTACACGTGTAAGAAGCCCACCCTGTAATCCCTTCCCTATCGGTCTGCTGTGTTGTTTGGAGCTCCAGTTGCCAGCCCTGAAACACACACAAACATCCTGAACTGGATGACTGATCCCAACACAGCASTACAGCCCAAAACAGGGAGCCCCCTCTTCTCACACACTGAGAAACAAAAGCAGGACTTGGTTTCTGCCAGGGGGAAGTTGTGCCATCAGTGATCTGGCAGAGTGATGTGCCTTGCAATGGGGAGAAGAGGTGAATAGTTACCATGGCTAGAGGAGAAGAAAGGCAAGGGAAAAGTGACAGCAGGAGGATGAAACTTCTGTTATATGACCAGGAGTGGAGTACTGTTCATCCTGCTATCTTATTGAATTCCTGAAGAATGAAAAGGTAGTGGTWTGAAAGAATAATTATCACAGCACACTGCCCTCTTCAGCTTCAAATAGAGAGAAAGTAGATAGCAACCATGTGCAGTAGATACCAACCATGACAAAACATGTCAGTATTCAGACACAATAGAGACAGAAATGGTTTTCAAACATCCTGCATCTCCAGAAGGCCAATTTGTTTAAAATCAAGAACTACCCCTTTTAACAAATTCCTGCTGTATTTTTTGATAGGAGAATCCTTTTATTTAATCAGAAGAAAGTAGCCCAAGAAGAATGTCTTTCTTCATCTGTGTCGAAAAACAGGAAGAAAACAGTACAACCAATTAATTATTCATTGAGATCAAGTCCTATGGTCTTTACCCTTCTTCATCTACTGCAGTCTTCTATCTTTGCTTTTATTTATCAAAGACAAAGAATGGCCTCACATTTCTACCAGTTAGCAGATTTAATTTTGTTTCTAACATCACTTCCTGCATTTCCACAAAGCAAATTTTGTAGGGCTGAAGGAATTTAGCAGTGGCGTTTCAATTCAGGCATTTTTGTTTCAGCATMCACGCATAAAGATTTTTACAGTCTGATTTTTAAGACTCCTGGTGCTCCAATTGATTCCAGCAAGGACTGTAAACACTCAGCACTTTTGAAGGTCACGCACAAAGCACAGAAAAGCAGGACAGGCACAGCCCAGCTTGGAGGTTTCCCACAAGGGAATATTGCTCCTCCGAGCCATGAGGGAGCACAGGGAACAGAAAAACAAGAGGATTGCATGAGATTTCTCCTGGGAGTTACATGAAGTTGTGCTGGGATACTGCTGAGAATGATGGGAGGAAGACAGGCCAGGGAATTGGTAAATGCACCGAAAACYTACAGTAAAGTTTTCCATTTTTAACAGCTTTTTCAACTGCAAGCATCATGAATTTTGGCACCTCTCATAAAGATCCCCACTGAAAAAATACCAGTTTTCCAAACTAAAGTTATTTTTTTGTGKTTTTGAGAAAAGTTCTGAAATATAAGGAGAATTATCTAGCTGTCTGAGAACTGGATGGTAAMAGAAAACTGAAATGGAGGTAACACTAATTTTTCCTAATCCCTATTTTATTCATAAAAACAATTTTATGCATAATCTCATAAACTGGGAAAGTTGATGCAAAGCCCTGAAATATGTGAAATTGGTTTTATCAACCCTTGTAATCCTTGCTGTAATGACATGATTGTTTGGGTCACATGTAAGGAATAAGGCCAAGATTTCATGCTTTTAGGTTTTGGTATCTCAGGTTTGAAACTCGGTTGTAAACTGCCAGAGCAGAGCATCCCACTTAGTTCTGTGAGTTACAATATCTTGGGCGAGCATGAAAACATTAGTGAACATTAAAATACAGAGCTGGYAGCCATTATAGCTACAGAATGTTGCTAATAAATGCTTATGTATTAGTGACTCCTCATTATCATCCAAATTGATTTAATGTTAGCTACCAAAAAATCTGCTGGAAGTTGCACACAACCATCAGGATGCCATTACTAATCTAATCCATAGCAGTCTGATGGTTAATGAGCCTTTTGGAATGTAAATCACTTATCTCAATTTCAGCATCAGTCTTGGTGCAGGGAAGGACAATCTCYTGCTAATCCAGCTCAGCACTAGAAAAAACTGGGTTTTTCCATTAACTATGCAATGATTTTGCAGAGAAATCTAAGTKTTAATATAATATGTGGAAACATGGCTGTACAAGCTGCTGCAACAACACTTTTAAGGGACAGGTATACCAAAACACAGAGGATAGTTGAGAAGAGAACATTTCAGCCATGGTTCCATCAGGGATAATGAGCTGTAATCCTCATGGAGCAAACAGCTTTGATGAATAAGATACATGGGGTCCACAACTTTGCAGAATGAATATTGGTATATGCTTATGAAAAAAACTCCAACAAAATCAACCCACTTTGAATCAAAAGCTACAAAACAAGAAACACTGAGTTATAAAATCAATCTGTTGCTTCATTTCTCCCCACCATGCCAGCCTTTATTTTGTCTTCCGAACCATAGACTCTTCAAGGSAAGAAATGGCTCTTTTAAGTTGCAGTGGGGATGTTCCCATAATCTAATTCAGCAGCAGTTTATTCCATCACAGGCACTGATACAACATGGGTGGGAAGATTTAAGGACATCCAGGCAGCTGCACCCTTGTCAGCTGGTATGGAAGTGCAGATCACACACACCAATGTTAATGTGGCCTAAACTCTTTAAACATCTTTAATGCCACTTTCCTGCCAGTAAATCCAAACTTGATATATCAACACTCAGAACCTATGTAAATCCACAATAAAGAAAGATGGTCTTCAGTCATTGCTAAACTTTTCAGTGTTTCCACAAATACTACARGAGCAGATTTGCTGTCATGCCTTTTTTTCCAAAAATGTTTTTTTTTTTTATTCATGGGCTGCTCTATTTATCCCATGAAAACCGTTTATCAGCATACATRTGAAATCCTTCAGACTTTGCAAGGCTTGTCAGAAATTTTCAAGGAATAGTATGTAGTGCTGCTAGTTTAACCTTGATTTAATAACGCACTTATGCACCTTCCTTCATGCAGGCTCAGAGTTCTCCTGGTTTAATGGATGAGCAGACTGCAAAAAGGTAATGAAGCACCTAAGTGTTTTGTGAATTGGAGCACTTCATAATACTTTAATTATGTAGCAACGTAACTCTTAAAACTCTTCTTTTCCAACTGTCACAATACTGATTTTTAAATAGCATATGGGCCTTGTTTAATTAGCTATTGCTAGGCAGAATTTTAAAAACCTTTCTGAAATGACAGACCAAACAATTATTTCAATAATTTAAATCATGCTTATTTTTGCCTGCTACAGTTATAATTGGGWCTTCATTTAGTAAGGCTACACAAGAATAGCAGAAATATTTTCCTAAATCTTTGAGTGCTGTTCATTCTAACAGGAAAGCTCTGCTGTTGTTTATTTTTAGACACACATCATTTGGGGGTGAAAACTACTGCAGCAAGGCAGGGTGCCTGAACACTGGTGTCAGCATTCCAACTAGCAYGGTCTATGAGGCAGAGAAACTCAAAAAGACCTAAGTACCCTCAAACAGGTATAGGCCTGCATTTTTTGGCATTTTTTGAAGGACTTCCATAAATAAACTTGCTTACAAGAAAAAAAAATCCACGGATAAACTACGACAGATTTCGTCAGCAGTAGAAAGTTACAGTTTTTGACATCTGCCAYGTTTTGACATGGCATACGGAGGAAACAGGAATCTTCATCTAATTTTTAACCTTTAAAAATCTGTCACCTGTATCCTAGAAACACTGTAACACCCTCTATGGAATTGTCATCAGGCATCTATCTTAATCATGACAATTAACTTAATGAAAAGGGGCGCTGATTTCATTTGCTTGTATTCTGTAGGGAACAYTTGTAATTTTAAATGTGATTTCTTAATTGTAATGTGTCATGGAATTATTGTAAGGCAAAGGCAAAAAACCCCACCCAATTACAAATTCTTTAAAACATTTTCTTGGATTTTTCACCCCTGCAATATAAACCCACAACACTACATCAAACTCTTAATATATCACAATGTGACACAGCTATGTAAACAGCTAGTCTCAGAAAATGAAAGGCTGGGKTCAGGTTATTTTTTAGAAGGTAACTTATGTAAAAAGCTCCAAATGAAAGTGTGCATTGCACAATTTTCCTCAGCTATAAGACCAACCACAGAATGAAAGAAGAAAGGAAAAAGAACCAACATATTTAGAAATAYCAGCAAGTTTCTGAAGTGGGTGTTTTTGTCATGCTACTCAGTTGATGAGATGTTCCGGGGTTAAGAACTGAAATCTAAACTTGTGCTAGTGWTGTTTGGATGAAGCCTTGGCTCCTTTGGGGAGAATTGCACAGGGTCTGTCCACTATACATTTCAAAATCAAGTTGAAAGATGGATTAAATTCCAATTTCTCTGGCTAAAATATCACATAGGTGAATCATCCAGGGGCTTGAGATTCAGAGAGAAGGGACCATTTTGATGTTACCTGAGATTCAGACAGAAGGGACCATTTTGATGTTACCTGATGAGACATACTTCCTAAAGTCACAACAAGAAGAATAAGAAACTAATACAATGGAGAAAGTGCCAGAAGATCTAGAGAGGCAAAAAGGCTAGGAATTATTGTTGGCTTGTGATGGTGGCACACTAGTCATTGTATACTACAGAAACATGAAAATGTAAAYCTTTCTGGAAAGGTACTGCTCCTCTCATGAGAAGGTCTGAAGCCTTTGTGAACTATTCTGAACTAAAATTCTCCCAGATGACACATTTTGTTAAGAGAGGTGGGAGTTATTTCAAAGGTGGTATGAAGTGCCTGGAAAAGCTTGTCAGGTGGCATATGGAAAATTTAAGCAGTGTGTGCAGGAGTGCACATATGGCTGGGAGGCTCTCAGAAGCACTAGCAGAAGTGGCCAACAAGCAGCAAGATGACGTGTCTGACACTGCACTCCCAGTTACAAGAATAGACTGGTTGAACGTGGCCTTAGGGGCACCCTGTGGCAAACAGCAAACCAACCCACCAGGGTCACACACGCTCTCCTGTTCTCAGCAGATGTGCATTACAGCAGGGGTGGCTCAGCGATCGTGTACTCAATCCAGTGCACACTCTCCTGCACRTACAGCCCTTCTGGATGGAGGCAGGGAGGTGATTTTCAAACCTGGATTGGTTTTGACAGCGTCTCATAAAACTCCTGAAGAGCTGGGGGGCTGAACGCCCTCCTCCCGAGCACTAAACAGCTACCCACACCTTCTGTCAAGTACATCTGCTATTGCCAAACGTATTGTCAACACCTCTATTTACAACTYCACACTTTTTTAATTCATGCCACTTCCAAACTGTGTAGCACATACTACTATCCCCACCTGCTCCCCCAAAACTCAGCCACACACAGCTAATGCAAGAGTTTCGTGTGGAAGAGAACCAATTCTTGGGCAGCCTGTGAKGGAGGCCACAAAGATTTGGGCTCCTGTATCTGAGGAGGCTGGGTGGCTGAAAGCCAATTCTCATCAAGAAATCCATCTTCTRCCTTAGGAGGCCTACCAGTGTCTAAGGGACAGATGCTGAGAAGCCATACAAAAAAGGGGATAGTAAATATTCACCCTGTTTCCAGAATCTTTCTCTGTTACTGACCATTACTGGCCTCTGCAGGAGACAAGCATCTTTGGTCCGACACTTTGGAGAAAGCAAGATAGGAATCTGAGCATGTCCTGTCAAATCCTGACTGGTCCAGGGTGCTCTGGGTAGCCCAGAAAAAAAATGGTGTGCACTGACATTAGGAAGGAGGGCTGTTCACCTCAGTTCTGAACTGTAGGTTCATGCTGAGCACACACCACAGGCTCTAATTCTCTCAAAGAAACAGCAGCAAAAAGAAGCTGGGAGAGGCAGGAGAACTGCTGGAAATCCATACATACACGGAAGCATATTTACATGTGTCTCTAGATCTTCACATATGTAGAATGTGCTCTGGAATCTGCTTTCCTGAGTGTGAATATGCTCTGAAATCTGTTTTCCTGAACAACTGCTAACAGAAGTGATATTAGCCTTCTAATGTAGCACTTGCTAATTATACACCGTTTACTGACATCACATCCAAACACTGACATTTTCTTCCCATTTTTCCTTTATGGCTGGAGCATCTTACTGCCTTGATACTCATGTACTTCAGAAAGTGTCCATGTGATATGAAGGATTTATGGAGGGGAAGAGTGGCATTGTAAGATGCTGAAACAAAAGCACACCACTGCTTGGTAAAGAGTTCAAGAGGAGGTGATGACTGTCCTAAAGAAGTGGTAATAAAGCATAAACCAACCTCCACAGTGTTTAGTGGATGTCTAGTCCACTTGCACTAAATCCAAAACCATTGAGTTTGTTTTACTTTTTAAATGTTTTTTTCTGGGTTGACACTGAAAGAATAGGAATCTTTCTGTCCAATCCCATGTTTATTTTCTGCTTTAAGAGTAATGTTTTGTCTCACAAGAATAAGAGGAAAATAAGCCCATTAGACACATATTAAGCATATAATAATAAAGTCCAAGTCAACAAATTATAAAATATTTCTCATTGCTTTCATTATTCTTCAAGGAAGACTATAAAAAATTTGCTGAAGTCATTTAGCTGCAATGATTTACTCTGATGTGTATCATCAGTGGGGGAAGAACTGGACCTACACACAGGTATGAACACCATGAGCATCATGGGCAGCAAGGGACAGCACCAGGATTAAATGGGGTGTTTAATTTTGGATGGAGTAATTAAAACAAAAGCTAGAGTTGCTCTAGGATTATAAAACACTCCTRGATAAATTCTGCTCCAGGAAATCTGTGGTGTAGCTTCTGTGAGCTTCYGATTCCTTTTCCAGAACAGAGCCATCATGTTTAGCATGGAGAATTTTGCCTCCCAAAGCTTAAGACATATGTAAGGACATCGTGAAATAATAAGCAAGAATCCTTAGAATTGCAGAGATTCTTTGAGGGTATCTTTCCATATTTTCCCTTCCTCCTGATCTCAAATAGTATTCTTTTAATTTTTTTTTTTTTCCTTTGGACTGCTCCTGGTAAACAAGAAATAGAAATAAAACCCCTGAACCTCTCAGGAAGCTTTAAGAAAACAAAATGTGGAAAACAAGAATCTTTCAAGAAAAATGAGGACAGCCTCTGTACAACTTAGTATAACTACATGGTTGTTGGGCTAGAGAGCTACTGAAAGTGACTGGTATTTTCTAGTCTATAGTCATCAAATGATAGCTGAAAGGTGGAGTTTTTGACACATCTTAAAAAATATACCTCCATATATATATATATATATATATATATATAAACATATATATGTATATGCTTTTAGAAATAGATCCTTTAGTCGTATTTACAGAGGACTTGAGCATGTCAATCAGAGAAGGAAGTTTCTAGTACCCCTGAACAAAACCATGCCTATATTTTTCCCCCCTTCTTTAATATTTCTATTTAAATCRACATTCTTTCTTACAGGGACAAACMTCACTGCAGTGTCCTCACCCATTGCAGGTTATCAGCCAACAAATTAATATTTCAGTCAGAAATGGGTACAAGATGCCAACAGGGTTCCAGATACTGCTCTTAATAGTTCAAGTGCACTAGAAATCCCACCTCGAAAGATTTCCAGGAATTTTCAAATTCATTCAGAAAAATATTTATCAGCTTAAACAACAAGTAAGAAGCAAGCAAAACTTSAGAGGGGGGCAAAGCCAAGCATGCTCAGGGTGCTCCAAAACTTTCACCTATCGTTTTCCATGGCATTATTCATCTCTCAGTGYTATTCACATCTTACTCATCCCACTCTGAGGGAGGAGAAATACACAAAATCACAGGTTCACCATGACCACCACGTGGTGTGGGCACAACCATGTCTGAATTGAGATTTCAGTTACACAGTATTCTCCTCTCCTCCCACCCCATCATATCCAAATGCAAAGGACAGCAAGGTAAAACRAAACACATATAAACCTTTTTTAGCATCAAGGAATCAAAGGCAGGGTGTCAGGGAGAGGAAGAGAGATATTTTTCCTCTCTCTCCCAATCTAGCAAAGGTACTACCTGACTCCCACAGTGTTTTCACCAGCTGTCAAATATACCTTACATATCTGACTGTTATAAGAGATAAAAATCAGCGTGTTACCAAACTTGTAAGTACTGACTACTGATTTTTTCCACAACAGTGAMAGGGGTTTTAATGAGAAAGAAATATTCTTGTAACTTAGGTTCCATGTAAGCCAGCRTTACATTTGTTACTACAGATTTCAAGAGGAAAGATTTCAAGACAAAAGATTTCCCAGTTCTGCAAAAATGAATAACTGAAAGAAAAATGGGCAATATAATTAAAAGTTTTGTAAATAAAAGTTTTGTAAATAAAACTGCTTGTCTGTGAGAGCTAAAGGGAGAAATTTATTCCTTCTCTTTCCATTCCCCTCCCATTGCAGGATAAAATTGATTTAACCTCATTTGCTGCTCTCTAGGAAGAAATCATTCAGCCATAAGTCTCCCAGGGAGCTTCCCTTSGCTGTACAAAAGCTCAAAATGTCACTGCATTTACAAATGAACAGAGCCTCTTACTCAAAAGGCTTCAGCAGAGTCACCAGGAAGAACTCTGGCCTACAGGTTTCTTCCTCTCAGAGTGAATGCTTTATTGGCAGGATAATGTGCATTTTTCCCTCGGTGAGAAGAGGCAGATAAAGCAGTTCCTGGCTTAGGTTCAAACACATTTATGGCCAGGTGTGACCTTTCACTCCTGCCTGTGTGACCTGGTTCCAGGAGCAGTGTCTAGGAGGTTATGTAAGAGCAAAGGTATTTGGTCTCAGATTCACTGCAGGTATTTCCAGCTGCTTGAGCCTGTTCCTAAAACAGTGGAAAACTATTCTTAATCCCCTGCAATAATGGTGTGGGTGGGACCAGGTCACTCAAGAAATCAGGACACCAAATGGTGTTGGGGCTTTCCAGTCCTCTCCTGGCTTTGAAAATCTGTTCCAGTGTCTCTGTTACGGTGTTACCCACTGACAGAGGTGACAAGAATGTGTCCCCTTTTCTCACAGAGCCATCCCATACACACACCTCTTCCACACCTACTGCMTCCTGACACACTCGGACCTTGTTATCTTTAGTCCCCCATAAATGCACGATGGTAAGCAATCCCATTTACTGGGAGCCATCTTTTTCACCACTCTGCACCTCCAGCCTTGTTTTATCACTGCTTCCCCATGCACACTGCTTCCTCTTGCCACAGGAGCATCACATACACTGCTGTCAGCAGAGTGCAACCACAGAACGCTGAKGGTGGCTGTTTCCAGCTTGCTCTATATTCCTATGTAGCTGTTTTGTTAGGGGTACAAGAATGGTGGTGTACATAGATTGAGAGACACACTTACAGAGCCTCTCAAAATCTTCTGGGAAAAAATTAAATACACTGTTCTGAAAATTTTGATTCTTTTGCCAGACCTTCCTCCTTTGATCCTTTGTTGACAGGTCTTTGCCCTGACCTAGTGCTGATTTAGGCTTATCAGGTGTCACCCCCAAGAAACACAGACATATCCCAAGTCCTACCAAATAAAATTCTATCAGCAAAAATTTCCTTGCCAATAAGTTACTTTAGATAGCTTCTGAGTTTGCATAGGCTTTGCCAGGCAAGGGGCAACATTTGCTGTACCCCCTGGAAGATGTTTGATGGCAGAGATACCCAGGAATAACACTGATTACGTGGATCTGGCCCCTGTTTGTTTCCCACTGACATTGCTTTGCCTTGAAATGGTTTCGCTGGGGGTGAAGAGCAAACATATGTTACAGCAATATCACTCGCAGCGCTACACAGGTGGTTAAATCCATCATCATATGGCATCCACTGCAGGCAAACGAGCTGTGAAACGGCACAATGCCAGCCAAAACCACACATGAATAGACAGAACAGAAAAAACCCACAACAACCCTCTACTTAATCCAAGGCCATAAAATATGCAATTCATGAACGGTATATTTATAGTGTGCAAATTCAAAGAAGCAACTGAAGGAGGAGGGGCAGGGAGCCAGGGATGTAAGATTCAGATGGTGCTTTTTGCCACTCCCCATTGCAAACACCCACTGCAGAAAAATTAA
>NW_026623541.1:28955-51913 GCF_030028575.1 Malurus melanocephalus
TTTTTTTTTGCATTGTGCATACAGATGCTTCATGAGCATGAAGTGGATATACAGGGGGCCATTCAGAATTAACACRCTTGGCAATAAACTGTGAATTCTTACCACACACTTGTGCAAGTTCATATATTAATTGTGTGTGCACACTTATGGAGATTTCACACCTTGTGCCTTGGAAATCTAGGAAGCTGATGTTGATGTAGTAGTTGATGTTGGGCTGAAAGTGTGACTGCCCAAGGGAATTGGTTCACATAAAACACAGTGAAAAAGGTAAGGAAAAACGCTTGACACAGTCGAACAAATTCTCACAACAGTACTTCTTAGGTCTCTCCCAGGAGAATAAAGAGAAGATTAAAAATGYAAAAGAAACATAATAGAAAACAAAATGAGGCTTTGCAGCCTCTTCTGTTCAAGTGATTTCTCAGTTGGCTGAGATACAAACATAAACACAGTTCTCTCTTTCACACATTCTCTTTCAAGTTCCTCTACCTGCACAATGCCATTTCACAAAGGCAGAGTCCCACTTCTCACCCAAAAAAGATTGGTACTGCAGGAGAACACATCCAAGAGTCACTTCCCACCAAACTGAGAGACTTGCTGAAAGCCGTCAGTCATGAAGAGAAATGCAAAATGGTTACACTTTCTTTTATAAATGATCTAGTTTAACATGGAAACATTTCTAAATTGCCTGCTTTCTTACTTGCATGCCCTACTCATAGAAACTTTAGTGTAATGACAAGGATGCTTAGAACACCTGCACTAGCTGATCCCATAATTTGCATTATTCAGTTTCTTGGATACAGATCTCTATGTTTCTGTATGAGCAAAGTCTATCACCTTCTCTCCASAAAAATTAAGATGCAGTTTAATTTACTAATATAGACCACAAATACCCACTTAGGCACATACCACAGTATGTAATCTGATTAATAAAATGGTATAGGATTGCAGCTTGTAATGACTTTATTCAAGCAAGTTCAKTCTCAAGCACACCCTTAAGTCTGTCTTGATTCTGTACAGCATATACTCAAGCCCAGCTGATACCCAGGAGGCTTAAAAACACTGAAATTCCTTATGAAATAAGCTGAGGGGAAAAGCATTATTTAATTCTAAAATGAATTATTCTTCAGTTCAGCCTGTGTTCTCAGRAATTTTACTGCAATAGTTGCCAACACCATGATGAAAAAATCACACTGTTTTTGACACCAAAAAGCCCCTTCTAGGTGTATTCAAGAAAGAACTGTTGTCGTCTTGGTACACAGGAAGAGAAAGTGTACATGCTCCAGCAGAAAAGCACCCAGAAAGGCCTCTTTTGCATCTCTGCTAAGAGGCTGTGCTCTTAAAGCTCTGCTGCCTTCATTGTAGAGCATGGGCTCCACAGAAGCAATTACACAGAGCTCAGCCTTCCCCTTGGATTTAGCAAAAAAAAAAAAGGGAGATAGATGTATCTGTTAAGTTATGAAGAATGGAAATGGAAAAATGGTCAATGGAAAAAAACAATCCCCATGAACAAAGAGAAAAAAATCAGCCCSATTCAAACTACATAATGAAAATCTGGATTAGTGCTTTGTACAGGAAGACACAATTGAAAATCTTTTCTCTCAAGGTACCACTGAGTACAAACGAAATCAAGCTATAAAAAGTTCAGACAAGTCACATTTTGAATTTAAATTGATCATATTTAGTTGGCTTTAATAATAATTGTCTCTGAGGTAGCCTGAAAAGATATTACCTGGAAGATTTTATGTGCACTCATTCCCTTATCATTTTACTTTTCCAGATTTCTTAAAGCAAACTCACTTGCTAAATTTCTGCTGTATAACCTATCTGCTAGGYTTTCAGAGCACACACTTCCCATTAGCCTTCAAACACTCGAATCAAAGATGATGCAAAAATGAGCAAATAACTGCAGCTTTCAGTTCCTTAGGTTTTGTTAAGACCATAGCCTGAAATCAAGAAAGAAACCACTCTCTAAAATCCCACAGAAATATAAATCAGCTTCTGCTTAAGCCCTACATAAACCAGGTTTCTGATTTGACTTTTTKTGATTTTCCTCAGCAATGCAGTTGGACACATGCTCAATAATATGGTTATGTCTTGGTAATAATATACATAAGTAAAAAAAAAATAACAGTTAAGTGCAAATGAAATCAGTGTGGTTTAAAAAATATCAGTTAAAAGTTAGTGCATATTRTAACATTGCACTAAATATAGCTGATTAGTTGAAATAGATTTTTCTTCTAAATKAATACAATTAGGCATATATGTTACTCAGAGGCAGCTTACAGAGGCATTAGCTACAAAAACCTCCATTTTYATTAATATCAATAGCAGCGAGTTAAATAGCTAAAAATGGGCATTATATAAACATGAGGTATCTTCATTCAGATAGAAGTTAAACCAGTTTCATAATTTTATAGTTCTTTACATGYTTTTTTCCTTGAAACAACCTGTAATCTAAGAACCTCGTAAAACTGTCCTTGCAGAGATTCCATAAATCAAACACTGAAGACAGCAAGAGCAGGGATGTGTCAAAACATAGATACCCTGAAAGAGGTCTCTGTTCCCAGACAAAAGCCTCTGARATGTCTCTGTAGTGTGAGTTTTGGCCAGATGTGCAGAACAGGTGCTCACAGTTCTCCCTGAGCTCCTCTCCTCTCAAATGTCAAATCAAACCAATCAAAAAAGTCTTATTTGGCATCACAGATTCAATTCAAGCACGGCTGAGCACCTACCAGAACCCTGTTACAAACTACATTACTTTTTAATAAATTGAAGATTAAATATTTATTTCATCTTTTCCTAGAGCTGTCTGTGGCACTGAATACCTGCTGGATGACCTGAGACTCAAAGAAATGGTGATACTGTATCCTAGGAGCTGAAGGCAAAAACTGACAGAGAGGTGAAGCTGCAGAAATTGTAGCCTTGCCACATTAAAACTGGACATTTCCAAGCAAATGGACCACATGCATTATTCTGTGTGGCACCCGCTGTTCCATTAAAGTCCAATAAAGCCAGTTCAGAGTAGCTCCTATCTCATGCCACAGAGGCTCTCTAACCTAGCACCTTTTRGCACTCAATAATTTAAATACTCAATAATTTAAATAATTTAAATTTAAATTCACATGTTTAGTGAATACTCCCTGAATGACAGCAAGCCACAGATCACTGGTGATTTCAAGAGCAGGCAAGCCAGAACGGCCATGATTTTGTTTTAAGATAACATATCCACAGGATGGGGAGGGATTTACAGCCCCTATGTGAGCAAACACAGCACACCTCAAGAGCCAAACCTCTTATCTTCAGTTTTCAAAGATTACTTTGATCAAAAGAACTCTTTGCCAGGCCCTGGTCAGGAGTCCTGTAACACATTGGCTGCAGCACCGAGTGTTCAAGCCCATAATGAGCACATACAGTTCGATACCAGCAAAGAATTTCCAAGTGCCAAAGGGTCAGAGAAACTGTGGAGAAAAGAAGTCTGTGCAGGGGATTGATTTCTACAAACTTTCACATCATAGGATCCTACCATTTTCTTTTTGCCCCCCTTTCAGGCCATAGAGCTCCACAAGCCGAGGCAGGTGGGTGAGAGTTCTCTGAGAGGATGAGACCTCAGATCTGACCGCAATGGAGCAAGCTGGACAACCAGCACCATGGAAAGAGATTCCAGAGCAGCTCTGAGTTGCTCATGCATGCTGAAGTCCATGTCATTCCCCACAGATTAAAGCTATTGCTGCTAAACCAGAGAAGCTGTCAGGGAGAGGAGAGGGAGATTGAAAAATGAGTCTCATTTACACTGGAAAATGAGGGCAGTACACAGCCCCAACACTCCATCTCCCAACCTAGTGGATGAAATTGTGTTTTGGTACTGGAGATTGCCATAACAATCTGAGATGGGTAAGGGTACAAAAGCTCAGATCTGAAATCTAAAGTGCTGTTCTGATGCAGTGGGGCTCACTGGCTTGGGTGGCTACATCACTTCTTAATCCAATCTGTCTGAAGCCTGTATGTCTCTGCATTAGGGGCTTGTTGAACAGAACTGGCAGCTAAGTACCAGATGACAGGAAAAAGGAGCAAATTATCCCAGGTCTTACAGCTGGCTAGCAGCAAAATGAGAAGCCAAACCCTGCTGGAGGGGCAAAAAAGTGTCTCTCAAAGAAAGGCTGTCTACAGCAATATTTATTTTGGAACAGTGAAAACAGTAAGCAAGCAATTCACAAAAGGCTGGAAGATCTGGGGATGGTTAAGTGGGGATGTCTGAATTTCACAATGCAATCCAAAGAGTGAGGAAAGACCCAGCATTGTGTTTTTGGCACTGGAGATTGCCATAACAATTTCACTGAAAATCATTAAAACCCAAGGAAAACTAACAATTTCTATCCTGGAATTACCTTAAAAACTAAGCATACTGCCAGCCACAGTGTTTTGGAGCTGAAGGTCTCRAAGTCGACACCTATMACCCRAGCTCAGAACTCCAAATAAGGCTGRGATTTTCTGGGTCCAAGGYTCGTGACAAATCCCATCTCAGGAAAATGTCAATCTGGATCATAATTTTTTAATGTGAATCATATTGTATTCACTTTGAGAGATGCAAAAAGCTTTTCTGAAACAAGACTGCCATTCTAAGCCTAATTTCAGGCAGAAGCAAAGGCTGTGTTGTTCCAAAAACTGTGCTCTTGTGCCAAAATTTACAAGATGCCCAGAGCATTGCACAGCACAGCCAAAACCCCATACAAAGCTAYGTGATCCCCCTAAGGGAAGGAGTGTTTATTATCTGCAGTGTCTTTTTTAATTACTAGTAAGACTTCCAGTTGACTTAACACTAGGATGGGAGAGAAAAACGAGCAAAAAGAAAAATTGCTCAGGGTAAACACAATCCACTATTGCTGCAAAACTTTGCCCTACTGCAACACTTTTCACACAAAGACCTCCCTTTACCAGCATTAATCAGCAGGATTTGCTCTTGCTTTTAAGTGTGCAGAACGGGAAGGAAATTAGCAGACTGTGATGTAATTTTAATTGCATTAATATGCAGCAAAAGTATGTCCTTGGAAGAAAATGTTATTACTATAGTACTTATTGGTTTAAATATTAAATAGAACTCTGTTCTTCAGAGCTCCTCTTCTAATTAYGCTTTTTATTTTCTAACATATATTTGTCTTCCTAAAAGTGCTTTGGAAATTAATGACAACTTTCAGGTTGGCTGGATTCCATTCTTTTTATACAGCCAAGTGAGATTTAATTTGAAATCTGACATCACTTTAAAATATTAATAAGATCAGGGTAGTTTTACAGTGTATATTCATCTCAATGATTGAAATGAGCTTGATAAAGTTGGTCCGACACATCTTAAAATGTGAAAAATTCGTATCCATATGCAAATGAGCTTAAATCCATAGAGAGAAAAGAATAACATAGATCACCAATGCAAAAAAATGCCATCCTTGATATTTACTCAAAAAAAAATATGCCATCACCAATGCCATYCTTGAAATTTACTCAAAAGGATGCAGTTCCTGAAACTTCCTATGAGAGAGAAAGGATGTTATGCCCTCCCATRGGGAGCCATAGCTCCTGGAGCAGCTCCACACACAGCTACTGCCAACATTACACCTTCAATATCAGCTGCCTTGCTGACAAAATTAAAGCTATCCAAGGCATTGTTATGGATGCAATATGTAATCACCTGAACTGCTGGCAACCCCCTTCTTAGGGAAACAATGACATTTCCAACTCACCCTCTCATTTTAATCACTTCGTTTTAATGCAACTTCACTTCAGTGCTTGGACCATGGTGGACCAGCAATTGAGAAAAAAATTGTTAAAGTTGTGGCACAATAGCTGTTAAGTCTGAGGAGATATTAAGCTCCTTTTTAGAACCACACAAGTTTGAACAGTAGGAGCCAGGACACAAGAGCACAATGTGTGTGCAGGAGCAGCAATGTGAGGGTGAACAGAGCTCCTCTGAAAGCTGAAAAATGGGTTTTGCTTTAATGGAATCGTGTACATTAATACTTAATGGCAGAAAACAACATTGAAACACTGAAAGGGCAGTACGCCTGGGAAAACCATGGAAGCATGGATATCATGACCCCAAGATGGAAAAGGAGCTGAAACATAGCTTTTTTTCCTAGAGAGAGAACTGAGTTTTTGAACCTGAAAGGAAGAAAATTCCTCCTGTGTTACAATTCCTAGTGTGACTCATGAGAGCAAGCTTGGCATAMATTCTTTTCACAGAAACATGGCCAGATCAAAAACGTACAACTGACACATTTACTTCTTCCAGAACATCAGGTACCAAAGATGTACAACCTTAAGACTGCAATAGTGACAGACAGTGCAATGCATTCAGTGCAAGACAAGAAGGATGGCAATGGCAAGTGATGAGAAATCCTAAGACTGGCAGAGTCAAAACCCTGTTCTATATTTATTATTTTAACCACATGCTGTGCCAATCTTTGGAGATGATGGTGCTGCTTAGTGGTTACAAAGCAGCATAAAAGTTATGGTTTGGATACGTAATCAGACTAGTAGGGGTTTGTAGAGTTTTCCCTCTGTTTCTGGATGATGGATGATTTTGTTCCTTGCCTGAACAAAAGAGAATATTGTATTTCTCAGGAGTTCATGAGTTATCAGTAAAACTGCACTAGTCCCTCATTACATTTAATTTCAATATCATACATACATCAGCAGTACTGAATTTTCATCTCCCCAGTCCTACGCTTCTTGCAACAAGAGGATGAAACACACTCTGAACTTTCACAATGTAGTGCTCTGTTGTAAACATTGGTTTTGTCTCATTATTCTGAGTCTGCCTCATCTTTGTCACTCAAAGACAAGACAGCAAATTAATCTGTGTGAAAAAGACTRAAGGAAGTGTAACATGGTGCTCATTATTGCCACTGAAAACTGCTCAAGGTGCAACTGTTCTGAAGGAAAATTATTTTAAATGTCAGATTTACAAGAAAGCAATCAAATCCAGACTCMAGGCTAGGTGAAAGCCCAAGCACTGTCACATGCAGTGATGACACAAAGGATCAAAAATTCCAGTAAAAAAGCAGAGAGCATATTATGCAGCCAACAGAATAAGATCAGCAAACTTTGTTCAATGTCAGTTCTTCATGTTGTGGTTTTGGGTTTTTTTGTTTGTTTAGTTATTTGAGGTTTTTAATGGGACACCGTGGGGAAAAATAAAATAGTTGGTTGCTAACTGTTGACAATTGCTGTTTCAAACACCCAAATATTGTAGTTTCTTTAAAGGTACTAATTGTCTCATTTATTACACATTTATTAAATTCTTTCCTCTTGAAATAATTCTTAGAGACGTTTTCATGTAAATGTAAGCACCCTTCAAAATTTTTCATGAACCAAGATTTCATTCTTGACATTTTAACCAATATTATTGTCTATGTTTTTTTCCTGCCAGAAAAATGGAAAAGGAAACAAGTTTTGGTATACTAAGATACCTCAGTGGTAGCCAATCCTTCTCTGCACAAGTAAAATCGACTCAGAATTACCCCAACTGCCCAGAGAAAGCAAAACTACTAACACCACATTACTTTTTCCTTGCCTAGTTGAAGTTCATATATAGTCAATTGCCTTAACATTTGATAACCTGACCTACTGTTTGTAAATGGAAAAGTAAAGGTGCTTGGTCTTCAAAAAAACCCTACAATAAGCAGGCTCTTGCCACTGGATGTATAAAAAAAGACAGAACAGATCTCATTAATTTCAACTAGACATACAACAATGGACAAGAGTATGAAAGACTGAGGCTTTATAGAAAGAAAAAGACTTCACTCGAGCAACCTCCACTTTCAAGAGATTTTGCATAATAAAAGGACAGCTCAGACAATCAGACTTAAAAGACAGAATATACTAGAGATGGCTAAGAGAACACTAGTGATTCAACACCTCATTTTTTTCTGTTCTGTTAACAACAGTGATACTTAATTGATTTTGTTTGTTCAGTTTTCCCATAAGCCTTTTATAGATGTTTATCAGATGGAAGCAGATAATTTWATTTCCCTAGGATGATTTTCAGTTTAGCCCACCAAAGCCGAAGATACTAGCACCCATCTTAAAATGTGACTTACTATCTTAAAGCAAGAAATCTATCTCTAAGCAACAGATTATCTTCTGTGGAGAACTGGAAAAGACTAAATCAGCTGAAATAAAGACAGCAAGGTTTCACATCACTCCCTCCACTTGCATTTGCCATTTACATGACTTCTCATTGAGGATAAAAGCAGCTACATATGCTAGGGAGAAAATAGGTACAGCATTGAAAAAAAWAAGTACGTTGTCCTATGTCTTCATTTAATATATGTTAATTTAAAATTTTTGATACTTTAAAAGTAAACGCCTGTACTGATTGGATGGCAATATTCACATTAAAAGGAAATTATTTTAAGACACTATTTAAAACTGCAAATTTTGGTAAACTAGGAAACAATAAAACACCCTGGTAAAAAGTGCTGTAAGATTATGCATTTAGTAGACCCCATCTGATTACAAAAGTATGTATATACAATATTAAAAAGATACTTTCTCTCTCAGGAATGCCAAACACCGTCCTTCATGAATATGTATAATTAGATGTTCTCTGTGAGTGAGAAGTAGTAATTAATTCAGTGTTAAACATCACAACCTATTACTTGAACTCCATAGCAACAACATTGTCAAAAGAGAAAATGAAATTTCAAACCCTATTTTTAAGTTATTACAATTACGCATTTCCCAAAATTTCAAAGAAGGCTGTGCTGTTTTTGGATACAGACAATTTAAGTTAACTTCTCTAATTGGTAAAAGATTGACATGGCAACTAATGATTTTTTCTTTTATTTTAAAACAGGCTTGATGGCAGTGAAGAGGAGATAGCCAGTATTCACAGCAGTCACTCTGTGACACACACAGCACTCCTAGGGATTCAATTCCAATGGCTTTCACAGTTTCAGACACCTTGATGTCACTGACTGCTCTGAATGAATAGACCCTCACAGTGGTTATAGATTCTTACCTTCATGCTCAAAACAGTGATTTTTACCTTTGAACCCACAAAAGATGAAGGTAGGCTGAGGAAAGCCACAGAGAATCAGCATATCTCCAAAATCTGAATAGCCTGGCTTAAATGGGGATGTTTGTATCTTCGTGTTTTCTTCTTTACTCAAACAAATCCATAAGGGACTACAACAGAGTTCAATCTTTGGCTTARGAAGATGGAAGCAGCAAAGTRAAAATCAATGACACCCAGGAAGGCAAATTCCAAGACACAGAGAGGTGTGACTACAGCTCCCCAGGAATGCTGGTGCAAAGGAAAAGGGTAGTAAAGACTGGCATTTCCTTAGAGAAAACACAGAATGGCAGAAATACAAATCATCCTCTGGGCGGAGGTGAGATAGCACACAAATCTAGAGGGCAGATTTGACTGCCTTGAGCACAGCCTGAACCTTAAATTCAGGTGTTTTTAAAGCACCAGGTCAGTCTGTGGAGGACAGGTACAAAGTCCAGTAGGAGTTGATACATCTCAAAGTCAGGAAAGATAAAGGCAATTACAAAAGCATCAGGAATAACAAGGAAGTGTCAATGAGTATTTCAATAGAATAAGAAAGCCAACAAAAGTGTCTGTCTCTACTCAGTGAAACAGAGACTTTGCTTAGCAATGTCACTCAGAGAGCTGAACATTGAAACRCCTTTTTTGCATCAGCTTTTCATTAAACATCAATTTGGTCTCTTCCTTAATATCAATAGATGCCACGATTTCAATCTTCAATCAGGAAATAAAAGGAATAAAGAATACCAAGAATACCTTGGTAAAAGAGAAATTTTCTGTTTGTTCTGGCTTTCCTTGAAAAGCTGCTAGATGATCTGCTGACATTTATGTTGGAGTTCTCTGGGACACACTGAGTTACCAGTAGACTGCAAAATGACAAACAATTAAAGAAGGAGCCATAAACCTGTAAATCTGACACCTTAGCTTCAATTCCCCGAACTCTAACAGAAAAAGGAATTAAACTACTTGCAAATTCCTAAAAAAAGAACAAAAGGAGATGAATAACAGACAGCATGGATTTGTCAGGAAGAAGACCCATCAAATCAATCTAATKTYCTTCTATGACAAGATAATGGCCTTTGGGGAACCGAGAAAAAAGTAGCTGTCATATTGCTTTATTAAGCRTTTTTGACTTTGATTTCATGTGAAATTCTCTAAAACAAGGTGGTAATATTAGGATGCTCTAGAAGTGTTTGGAAAAAGCCATTAAGAAAACATACTTGGCTCATCGTAAGTAAAGAGAGATGCATGCATTCAATATTCCACAGGGAAGTGTCCTAAGTGTGGCATTATTGAATATTTGTCTTAATGAACTGAAGGATGACAGAAAAACTTGTTAAATAGCACTCAGCTGGGAGGGATTTTATYGGAAAGCAAGGCTTCAAAATTTCTCAGCAAACTGGAGAACAGGCTGAATTGCATGTGCTCTTTGTGAGAGCAGCGATATAATGTTCTGTACCTCAGCAAAAGTAATTGGGTACATCACTGCAAGTGAGGAGACACAGGGCTACAGGGAAGACAATCAGTGGATCAGAAATGTACACATGACAACTGTTTCATCACACTGTTAAGAAGACTAAAATAATTTTACAGCAGTGTATGAAGAGAGGTACAGATTATGAGATGCGCAAAGTAAATCTTTCCACTCAAAAAGGTGGTGGAGYACCTGCTCAGTTTGGTGTATTTCATTTCCAAACAGAAATGACCCAAGCTTACAGGCAGAATAGTGAAGATTGATCAGAGCTTGGGAAAACATGACTTAAGAGGAAAGACTGAACAAACTGSGCTTACTGTCTTGAAAAGACTGACAAAGATTTACAAGCAGCAGCTACTTCAAAAGAGGAGGATACAGTTTGTTCTTCAGGCTCAGAGGATTTAAGTGTTGAAACCACACAAAATCCCCTAAGGTTAGGTGTAATGGAAAGTATAATGAAATGAACTTAAAGAGCAACAGTGTTAGAATAGGACACCTGGGGAAGCTCTGGTAYCTCCATCACTGGAGGTCTTGAGGAAAGGTGAGAAATAAATCTGCATTTAGAGCACAGAAAATGAACATGGTCTTAGGACATTTCTAGTTCTGTCAAGGACAAACAAAATGATCCTTTGCAAGATATCCAGAAAAGAACCAAATCTGGATGACCTTTTGAAACAACTCAGTATTAGACATGCCTCTGTCCTTACCAGAATGTGGAAGGAGMAGGCACAACCATTCTGCAAAGACAAGGGCTTTCTTTAACACGTAACAAACACTAAGCCAGGCAGGGCTGAGTGTTTTAGTGATGCCTACTGCAACACTCAAAGCACTTTTTGTGTGTCAGAGATCACCACATTAGGTTTCATTTAAGAATCAGACACAGTCAGAGAGGCAGATTTCATTAGACACGGGCAMCAGGTGAGTGTTCAAATGAATAAAACACTCTTTTACCAGGGAGCTCACACCATCTGCTGGGTTGCTGTTTCTGCTTCCTGAGCAAGGCAGCACTGCCTGAGTGTGCTGAAGCTTCTGCCTGCAGTGATCTGAAGATTTTAGCAATCCACTTCCAGCCCAAAAAAGCAGCCCTTTGGTCAAGTTCTCATTGCACTTCTGTTCTTTCTAAATTATTTCTCGAGAAAGTTTAAAAGACAATTTTCCTTTTCAATTCACAAGATCCATTTTATCAGAGAAGAAAAGACATTTGAYAGTAAGTGGACAAGGCTCTGAGTTCTCCCAGCTGGGTACTGGATGAGATAAGAAATCATGGAGGTAGGCAAAACTTCTGCCGATTTCCCTCTCGAGCAGATCTAGGAATAAAGACTTGCAGTAATTAGTCAGGTAGTTGCATTCAGCTCAAAAGCAAGACTTCACCAATAAATCTTACCAGCTGGGCTTTGAAAGAATGATCAGCATTCTCTCCATTTTCTGAGATGAAGCCATTTGGGGAACCTGAAGTTGAAAGTAATTACATTATGGATGCACTTCATATACCAGCAAAACTACAGAGCATCCTGCTCTGCAACTTGCTGATATTCCAAGGCTGCCCCCCGGCTGATAGAAAATGGCCTGGCTCTGCTCGCTGCAGGGGAGCTATGCGAGTTTCAACTGCTGATGATGCACATTTACATTTTCATTAGACTACTGAGGAATCTCTGAWGTATGAGAGTGATCAGTCAAGGAGCACACCTGCTGAAAATGCTACCACACTGCAGTGGTTGATATTGCACTGAAAAGGAGTGAGTGAAACATTCATCCATGTATGTCATTTGTGCCACGAGCAGCATTTTTTTATGGTTTTTTTTGTCTAATATTCTCACAAATTTAGTTTTAAAGTTTAGGCAATGCCTCCAAAGTGSCTAAACCCTTGATGGTTAATCCCACTGAAAATATTTTCGTATAAATGAAATACACTGTATTCACTCAGGAGATACCACTAAAATTTACCACCCAAACGATACCACTGTCATAAAAGTGTAGGAAAAAAATACATCACACCAAAAAAACAGGATAAGGAAATGAAGATTGCTGCCGTGCAGAGTCTAGCAGTCTGCTGGCAGTGCTGGGGAGAGACAAGAATGGCAGTATGAGCACAGCACCAGGTGAAATGAGAAAAAACCAGTGGAGACATCATGAAGGTTTGAACACCGCTTCTGATGCTGATTTTTACACACCTAAAACTGGCTCAGCAATAGTGACCAAACTTTCTTTCCCAAAGCATGCAGAAGAAAGCCTTAAGTACATAACTGAGGAAAAAGTGCCACATGCAATAAACAAGGCAGTTTGAGAATGGCACTTGGTCCCTGAGCTGTGATATTTCTGATCAAAGAGCAGTGCACTCTCAGTGAGAGGCTACCATTTCCMTGCCACAAACCATTGCTCTCACAAGTGGATCCCAGCTTTCACTTACCTACTGCTAAATGAGGATTTAATTGGTATGACTCAAGCTAGTTAATTCTGAGACAAGATCTTGGACCATCCATAAGATGTCCTTTAATAAAGTGCCATGAACTCAAAACATATTCAAAACCGCACTGGGTATTTCCCAGTCACATCTGTGGCCCTGAAGAATTCTTTCCCCTAAATGCTACTTCAACTYTTACTGCTCATTTTTTCACTCACCTGGGCAGCTTGGATGATTAAGAAGCCTGTGCTACGTGGTGTAAGAAGTTGAGCTTTTAAATCAAGAAAAGGCCACTGCACACACCACAAAGGCAGTCAGATCATACAGCTGAAAGGGTAAGATCCTACCCTTCCGAGTCACCCAATTAATTCTGTTCATACCATTTTTTTCTGTTACCATGCTGAAGAAATAAATCCAAATAATTAGAACAAAAAAGGCTTTCAAAATTGTAACATGAAGGATACAGATAAAAAAACTCAGAAAAAGTAGGTTTAAAAATCTTACTAAAAATATCATTTCTTGAAATACACTTTTTCTCCACATAAACACAAGACCTCTGCATTTTAATGCATGTCTCTCAAACAGTTCCTGATTTCCTAAATCATTCTGAGGGCTATTTTAAGGTTAATTTGATATTCTATTGCTATTTAATGGCTGCCTGAAATTGCGCAGGAGTGTCTAAAGCAATAAAGCCATTTCTGAAGTAGGAAAAAATAAAAAAAATAAAATATTCAGGTGGGGGTTATAGAATACTTATCAGGAGAAAGATACAAATTATATTGTTTTCTCCCTTATACTAAAGCATGTTTGCTGATGGTGTGAGGTACATAATAAAAAGACATCCATTATCATATCACACATTCTTCAGAGTCTTATTTTTGTGTTCTTAAATATCATGCYACAAAGTGTAGAAATAAGTGATATTTGCTTAAAAGAATTTACCTCTTCCTCAAGAAAGTACTGAGAACATAACAGATGGGGGAAAATATAACAATTTAAACCTGTTTGGAAAGTAGTTTCTCAGTTCTTAGTTCCAAAGATGATGCCTCAAGCCACAGAAGTCAGGAATCCTATGTTTTCAGGGGTGGAATTGATCCCGAGATTGAAGAGTGTTTAATTTCATATCTATGTGTGAGTCCGATTTCTAACTGTCTGCTCTGGAGAGGCCAGAGAGCCATCACCTGGTGAATCGCTCCCTTAGGATGAGATGGATCTGTGTCTCTTTGCTTCCAGGGGAGAAGGCAAGGGAGGAGCAGATTTAAACACAGTCAGAAAAAAAYCCAAACCCGAAGAGCCAGCAGCTGCACAGGAACCCCACAGCCACTCARCATTGGCTGCTGTCACAGCCTTGTCCCTTTCTGCAAGGGGCTCTTGATCAGCTTTGGAGGGTTTAATCCAAGTTTCAAAGAGGAAGAGAAGCCTCCAAGCCAAGTGACTTCCTACAAGTTTGGTGAAAATGAAAGACTTGAATTAGCACTCTGAAGGTCCAGGGTAGTGGGGACATAACTATTTAGTTTTGTTTTTTGTTTGGTATTTCCATTTGATACAATGCAGAATTAATATCTGCCCTCACACAGCAGGAAAAAATAAGATGGGAGCACACCAGATAAAATGCTCAGCACTTCATAATGTTCAATAATGTTATTGCATATTAATTTTGTTTATGTAGCACTGTCACACAGCTTAAATAGACACACAYGAACCTTGCATCATGAAAGCATTATTAAAGTTACTAGATGAAACAGACTTCTCTGCTTCTCAAGCTGGTACAACCCTAATTTTGGTCCTTTGGTCCACATGCTTTAGAATACAGTTCTTAATTACAGGTCCACATCCTCATTTTTTAACCCAACCTTTGCATCATTCAGTACACAGAACAGATGATGCTTATTTAATGAGCAGCTRATTTTTTCCTTTYTTCTCCTTTTTCAATGTGYGACCCTTTATCTTATTCAATGTAGTTTATTCAAACTGGGCTCTCAAAGCAGCAGTAACAATTTCCTGGGGTTTTGTGAGTCGTGTGATACTTACGTTCTCCTTAATTAGTGAGAAGATTATTTACTAAAATCTAATAAATCTTGACTAAACATAAGCTTACAGGCTAKAAGATGCTTATTAATTTTGCTTATTAGTTTATACGGGCAGATTTGCCTAGAGACAGCAATGGGCATCCCTTTTACCAAAGTGCTGGTAGGAGGCATTGCCTCTACCCCAAAAAAGGTGGATTTATCTTTGAAGACAGGCAGGAAAAACTGCATAATTAGTTCTCCCTAGCAGAAGGYTTGAGGAGAGCAGAGCTGCAGGTAAAGTCACCATGCTCAGGCTGGTGCAGCCAACACCACGGTATGTGGCTCAGCTCTGATCCTGAACGTGGGTTTGGGGATCTGTCCAAAATTTCACATGAAATAATTAATCAGCATGCCTAGCAGCATGTCARCCCAAACAGAAGCAGTTTGGCAAARTCATCAGCAGCTGAAAGTAAGTTTTTAGCACGGAAGCGTTAAAGGGTGTTTATAGTCCCAGTGGTGATTTTGTTAATAGGGGAGTGTGCTGTTAGCAGCTCATGGTGACTGATTAGAGCATAAAGCACCGCACTGAACTGAACTGTGACAYCTTCTTGGCCCACAAACACCAATATCTAACCCAAGTGGTGTTCATCCTRTCAAACTGGAAATTGAATAGCTGCCACTGAAGACAGCAAAGTCAAAGGGGAGAGCAGAACACAGGAAAGCATAGTGCTCACACAGCTGAGAAATGAAAAAGCAAAGCTAAAATGAATTCTGGGCAAAGACACCAGCTATTGCTACATCTTGCTTGACTGGAACACCAGGAGTTAAAATTTGCTCATCCCTTGCCTMACCAAGCTGTAGTCTGTAAAGAACAAGTAAGTCCTTTGAATTTGCAATCGTGATGGTTGCTTCAAAAATCCTGAGTTGTTGATTTTGTTTTTGTTTTTAAAAAGTCACCTTGTTCAACAGTTCTAAATTTATACTGTTTTGTGACTTTATRGATATACTCTCTCCTGCTTTCTCCACACAAAGTGAAGAAGGGGAAAAAAACCTTAAAAAGTGGATAGTCATCGTGTCAGGAAATTAATGTGGGCATTTAGAAAAGCAATGTATTTTATGTAATCTTTTCCTGTGGGACTCAAAGCATCCTTTTTCTTGTTAGCTGCTCTTTGTCATTAAGTTGGCCTTTGCCTTTCCATACTGTTGGATATGACAGTGATGAGGCTGAGAAAATCTACTGAAAGAAGATTTAGTAACCCATTTCTCCGGGCCTCTGGCCCATTTTTATAAAACTCTGAACTACACTTTTGTTACAAAGCAACTTACAATAGAAGCACAGGCACAGAGGTTGAGCCACTGCACTTCTGAAACTGAAGCGGATGCATTAATCCAGAAACAGAGATGTCTTTGAATGTGAACCATTAAAACTCTGCCTATAGCAGGAATCTCCAGCAGCAGGAAGTAAAATTTGGTAGAATKTTGTTTTATATTCATCTAGATTCCAGTAGTTACAGCATTGTACAATGAATTGGCTGTTTTCCAGAGAATACATCCTGGGAAACAATTCAAGAAGGAATGATAAATAGATCAGTGAACTTGTATTTCCATGTCAGTAGGAGGAAGACAAGTGAGAAATCGGTCTGACAGTGCTGCTGGGGTGATAAAAGGATATTTARTAGCAACCAAGTATAAAACGCAAATTAAGGATTTGAAAGCCAAACAGGAGTCAATTTGACAAATACCAATATAGCAATGTGAATGTAAATCACCCGTTACTCTCATTTCCTAGGGGACTGAGAGTTTATCAGATTTGCACATCCTCTTGGTYAGACACCTTGCCAAACAGCAGTTTGGATTTCCAAACAGCCAGAGCTGCACATGGCGTGACTAATGGCAGCAAGGCACTGGACCAGAAGCCCAGAAGTTTGCTCCCCACCCACACTGCTGCAGCCTGCTTGGTTAAATCAGCTCCCAGACTGGGAGGCCAAGGAAGCTCTCCACCCTCRTAAAACAAAAGCAGCTGACTTTACACCATACAAATTACATACCTTTGACAAACTGTGCTTTTTCAAGCTCTTTCAGCACAAAGCATGCAGCTGTAATKCTCTGGATTTGCACTGAAGTTGGCAACTGCTCCACTCTCTCCCGTCCCATCTCTCCTCCCAGCACCTCCATTYTGTGAGCAGTGGCTGTGGTAATCCAAGGTTTTTAAACAAAGATGTGGTGGTGAGAAGGTTGTGTCTGAGAAACACAAACAGGTCCATATCTCCCTTGTATTGAGAACTCCAGAGCTGGACACAGCGCTCCAGGCGGGGTCTCACCAGAGCAGCRCTGAGGGGGAGAATCACCTCCCTCAACCTGCTYRCCACATTTCTTGTTGTGCAGTCCAGAATATGGTTGGCCTTGTTGAACCTCACCYGGAGCACACACTGCTGGCTCCTGTCCAGYTTCTCATCCCCAGYAGCCCCAGGTTCTTCTGGGCAGAGTTGCTCTCAATYRGCTCATCCCCAGCCTGYGTYGATACCAGGGGCTGCCCCCACCCATGTGCAGRACCTTGCACTTGGCTTTGTCAAACCTCACAAACCCAAACACAGACCCACTACTTGAGATGGTACATTTTCCCTCAGATTAGTTTAAATGGGTACTTATTTGCAAAAAAAATTCCCTGACATTTTATCAGGCTGCAGAATCATCTGAATTCCAGTTGATAGGTAGGAAAGCATTGCAGTATAATAGAAGGGCAGGAAGCCCAAGTTTTCTACCATTTGTTGCTCCAATTAATTGCTTAACTGACTAACTAATAGTCCTTGATTTTCTTTYTCTTTCAGTTCCAAACACCAGGCTGCTTTGGTCTTTCCATCTGTACACTCACTAGCTCCCAGCTGTGTAGAGGCTTCGGCAGAGTGGGTGCCACTGAGTGACCACTACTCTCTTTCACTGTCCATCAGCTTACCTCCAGACAGTGCTGCTGTGCCAAAGCCCACACCCTTCACAGMACCTGATGGTTATTTTTATATAGGGAATGCCCTTGCAGCAAGAAGAGAGRCTGTTCCCTGATACCGTGACATTTCATAGCCTCTGCTCACCGGTTAGCTGGCCTTGATCCTCTCTGCTCTCAGGACCTACAACCATCCTGCACAACTGTTCAGAGTCACAAGAACCCCCAACAACAGAAGAGCTCGAACAGCTTTGCATGTCCATCTGTCCTGCATGGTGCACTGCAGCAATTCTGACCTCTGTCACACTGACAGGTGAGTAAAAGCCTTCCCAAAATGACAATAGCAGAGCAGGAGGAGAACACCCACCTCCTAAGCCAAGTGCTGTTCTGCTGTGCAACTTTTTCCAGAACAAAACCTTCAGTTTCAGATCCTGCCCTTTAACTGACCAGGCTTCTTGCAAAGCATCCTGTCCCTCTCTCTTCAGTTGGCACCAGGAATCAGAAATTAATGTTTGATTACTTTTCCTCTGCTGCTGAGGGAGAGCTAGCCATAGAAGCAGCTTTTGTATTTTCCAGAATACATTTTTATCTATTCAAATGGATGATTAGGAAACTTGAGTGGCACAAAGCCTTMAAATGTAGAAAATACAGAAAGCCAGCAAACTTGATAAAGACACAATTACCTTGCACTTGTAACASTACCCCCTCACATTCACACCAATTTTAATTCCACTTTTTTTTAAAGATAAAATTCCAGTAAGTATTCTTGCATGCAAAATTCTTTCAGAAAACATGATAAAATGTATTTGAGAGACAAGTAGCATTTCATTGCTCAGAAACCTTTTCCATARCTCAGAAAAGTAGATTTCACTCTTTTCCAAAATTACTTAACAGACTTCAGAACTGCTCCTTTTACATATTTGGAGAGCAGCACTTCTTGGCTGTTTTGCTCCATATCTCTTTTGATACAGAGTGAGTGGGAAAAAAAAATCATTGCTAATTATTTCCATTTCAGTTGTTTAGTGATTCCCAGCCGGGAATTAAATATACAACACACTGCTCTTGAGGCTGCATGTCATCACAGAAACAAAATGGAAATGAAAATGTCTAGAGCAATGGGCATCTTGTTTTTCCCAATAAGTTAAATCATAAAATAGTTGGTGTCAATGCAGAGAGATTTTTGGGAGGTTTATGGCATTATGAGAGACTTATTTTTGACAAAAAGTTGTCCTTCTTCATCATTAAGGCATATTTGTGGTAAGCAGACAGACCTTACTCATTGCTTATGCCTGGTTCTCCTTCTGCTTGTAAGTAACAGTTTGGGGAGTGGGAAGAAAGAAACAACACTACCTCCAAAGATTCCCCCACCCCTGTAAAACAGTTTATTAGGATTTTTAAGGAAATTTACACAAGAAAGATGGATTTCAAAAAAAATGTACTTATATGGGCAGAAAACCTCAGGAAAATAAACCTCCTCCTCTAATATCCACAGAGACTAAGTGCGGCTGAACTGCCTCCAAAAACCMATGGGATTGTTTTCACCTCCCTGGAATTCAGCCTAGGGCCCAGAGGCAGCATGTATGGATCAAGCATCCATAAAAATAGATGTTTGGCAGCACATATTGAACTTGCTCCCTCCTCTCCACATTTTATGAAGAGGGGACACTACAGGGAACATGCCTTAGGATACTGCACCAGACACCTGATTGAAATGCCTTAGGATACTGCACCAGACACCTGAGGTGAAATGAATGCCTGCACCAGTCAATGCCAAAGAAACTCCTCCATTAATGCTTCATTTTGTGGCAGAACAGTCCACTGAAGGACATGCCTGGAACTGCTACCTTCAAGAAAAAGCTTTTTTATCCAGCTGTATCACTATCCATATCACAACAACCTTGAGGCATTGCTGTGGCATTCATTTCAATGGCTTTGAGGCATTCATTTCAGTGGCCCAGTGACATTTTTGAATTCTGCAACTTGACTGAAATACTTATGTATAGGTAGGGTTTAAGAAAAAAAAGGAAATTTTACAGTAATTATAGCTGAGTATGTGTTTAAAGACAAAGCTAAAAAWTGGATAATGAATCCACAAACTCTAGCAGAATCTGGATCCAAAAATCACATTCAAACCTTAGGGTCTGTCTCACTGTAGAATCCATTTTTCACCCAGCTCCTGAAAAGGTCATAAGCAGCTCCTGAAATGCTGGGAAAGGTTTGGTGGACACATGGGGCAGTTTCTCTGGTTATGGGAAACCAATCTGCAAACTGTGAGTCTGCTTACAGAGCCCACAGACAGAGGCAGAAAACAGTGTAAAGGCACAGGCAGGCTGTTCCATATGAACATAGGAAAAACGAGGGTGGGTCAGGGAGTCAGCACAGCAGTGCACAATTTGGCACTCTCGCAAGCATTGGGTGCTTCCACAAAAATCAGATGTAGCACTTTTCCATGAAGAAACCTCCATCCTGCATATTGCTCTGTGCCACAGAGAGCAATACAGAATCTCTCTCAGGGAAGAATCTCTCTGCCATTTTTGTCTCTTTCTCTCTCCCTTATGATAAGACACAAGCCCCTGAAGTATTGTGGGGCTGGGTTTGATGTCYCATGAAGTCTTTCATGGATTTTGAAGCTTTCCTAAATGACATCTCAAAGAATCTTTTCCACTTTCTATTTACATTCCCTTTGGCTCTTATTTGCAGAAGGWTAGGCACATGTACGCAATCTATACTGAAACTCCTGAAAGCAGCTCAACATTTGGACTTCTTGTGGCAGATGCTTTCTTTGTAGCYATGTGTTTACTTAGGTCTAACTTCATGCTGAAGCTGGCTATTCCCAGCCATGACTCTTACCACTGTGTCAAAATGAACCCATTTCACATGATCAGTTTCTGAGTGACTGGAACAAACACCAGTGATTATAAAAAATATTCTGAAAACATCCTCCAGTTTTATGCCCCTGCCATTGCAGGGGCAAAGAGCTATGGATATCTGGATACCACAGCATATTAATACTAGTTTGTGCCTTCAGCTTAGATCATTTACAGATCAGAGAGACATAAATCTGTCCTAAAATACTCTGTGTTTCTAACTTGTGGGTGAGGAAAAAACATCATCTGAAACACAGCTTCTTGCTCATACTGTATATTACATGTATTTACCCAAACTGCCTTCACCTTGCAAAGAAACAAGGGCAATTATAAACTTCAGCATAAAACCACTGCAGGATGCAAGTGGACTTGAGCTGAGAAATCTTACCTTTAAGGCTAGCAAAAGACTATTATTATTTGTTAAGACACTGGTTGGCAGGAAGCCACAGGATTTGCTATTAAAATATGCAAAAGCTGAGTGGAATAGTGCTGTGTGTGTAAATTATGCATGTTTCTTATTAAATCAAATCCCTTTGCCTCCTCCCCTCCTCCACTTATTACACAACTTGTCATCTCTTATTTACGTGCCATATGATACACCACCCAAATAGAGAGGGCAAACATCTACAATATGTGCAGCAAAGGGAGATATTTGCATTTAAGGCATGAATATGCATTAGGAGGTAACACATTCAGGATACATATTTTAAAAGTGAGACTGTTTATTTTGACAAGCGTATTGCTAGAAATGCCACTGTGTGCACCCCCATGCCTCCCAGCATGCAGTTTGCTCTCCGACTGAATTCACAACACCCATCCCTAGAAAGAGATCCTGCTAAGCCAGTTTCAAAGCCATGGACTGAGAAGAAAGTCACAACACTGGCAGATGGAAGCAGGAAATCCTTGGGGAGTAGAGGGACAGGAAGAATACAATTCATAGCATTCTCTCTTTTCTCTTTTTTTTTCCTCCTGCTTCTCAATGTATCTGCTCTGTGAAATCAGAGAATTTCACTCCTAGAAAAARGTACCACTTATGAAATTAACATTGAAAAAGGCTGGGATTTGCTTCTGAAATCAAAATAGGAAGGCAGCCTTCCTGGAAAAAAGATAATGAACCTCTGCCTTTCTTTTTCTCTTGTTTCCTTTTTCTTTTCCCTCTGTTTTTGTCTCTGCTTTTCCCTCAAGCAAATGGGTAAGGCCTAAAAAGTTAAGGTTATTGCTTGGGATTTAGGTAAGTTTTATGCAGTCTCTTTTATTCCATAGATACTTGTATAACCTTGGGCATTCACTTAGATATGCTGTCCTTGGATTCTACATCTCTATAAAAGGCACAACAGTGCTGTTCAGCCTCACAAAAGTGGTACAAGTATAAATCAACCTGCAAAAAATGTTGTATGAAGAGATACAGAAACTAGACACAAAAACAGAAAGAGAAGGCTTCTGGGTCAAGGCACTGAACTCTGGGACCCAAGCTCTGCCACAGACCAGCCTTAATTCTCAATCCTGTTTAATTCTCAGATCCTCATCCATGGGTACAAAGGAGTAATGCTTTCCCTCCTCTCTAAAATGCCTGAAGGAATAAGACAGTTTGGAACTAGCTGACCAAAGCTTAGACAGGAGGTGGCATGCCTTGCTTTTGTAAAAGGGAAATGTCGACTTTCTCATTGCATTTTTCAAACATTTATATAAAATGATAAAAACAGTCAAACACACACTTCGCTTTCAGCCAAAATGTTATAACATATGGCTGCTTGTGTTTTCTCTTCAAATATTTTAAAATAGCAGCTTCCTCAGAAGTCTCTGTCTCTCCCTGTTCAGGGATTTTGCTAATGCTTTGTGAAAAGCCTGAAAAAACAAATATTCCTTTTTTCTACTCCTCTATTTCGTTTTTCTTTTATTTTGAGTCAATAGTTTATATAAACTTAAGCTCCCTCTCCTTTCTACACATCTATGTGGAGTTTTTTGCAGCTTTGTCCAGTTTCTGAGCAGCTGTCTAGAGGCAACAGTTAACCCAATGAAATATGCAGGGGTTTGAGTGATGGGACTTGGGACATTCACCAGAAGRAAGGAATTGAAGCAGTTATTCTGTATTATTGCCCAGTCTACTGCCACACTGTACTACTGCAGTGTGAAGCAATTTTTAATGTGACAACCCTAGAGAACTTGTCAGATGTACTAGAATTTTATAAGGATTTTTCCACTTTGTGGGTTTTTTTGTTGTTG
>NW_026623541.1:51977-98231 GCF_030028575.1 Malurus melanocephalus
TTTTGTTTTGTTTTGTTTTGTTTCTTTTGGTTTGGTTCTGGTTTGGTTTTAGTTTTTTGTTTTGGTCTATTTAACCATATCCAACATCACAAATATCCATGGTGTTTTAGGGAAATAAATTGACACTACTGTATAAGGTTTAAAACGTGAGAGATTTGGTCAGTTGATTTTGTTTATTTTATGCAAGGACAACAAAGGTGAGATGTAGAGARGGGCTGGGACTGAAAAGGAAAGAATGCAACTGGTGGTTATTTGACACACAACCAAAAATATACTCACAAACTTTTTAAATCTAAATTCTGATAGGCTTATTGCCTGATCAGAATCGAGAAGACTATACAGAAGTTCAGATAAATTGACAGAATTATAGAATTGTTTAGGTTAGAAAAGGCCTTTAAGATGATCAAGTCCAGCTGTTAATGCAGCACTGCCAAGTCCACCACTAAATCATCCCCACTAAACACCACATCTGCAGGTCCCTTAAATACCTCCAGGGATGGTGATGCCACCACTTCCCTGGCCAGGCTGTTCCAATGCTCAATAACCCCTACGATGAAGAAATTTTTCAGAATATCCAATCTAAACCTCCCCTTCATGTAATTTGGGGCTATTTCCTTTTCCTAGCAATTTTCACTTGGGAGAAAAGCACTAATTTGAACTACTTAAATTTCTGGCCACCAGGGGAGAATTGTGCTACGAACTGTTGAGTATATTTTAGAGAATAGCTGGAATTCAGAAAATTTGTATAGTGACACTGATTTCACACATACCTTATTGTGTTTTTTTGTTATTCCACTTAAGGAGTTTGAAACTTAAGGAGTTTGAAACACTGGTTTTAATTCATCTGAACTTCCCTGATATTTRCTTCCTAAATGCATGATTCAGAACAAAAAGTTTGCAAAGCAGTCAATACCATGGGTCTTTGAAATATGTCAAGACACAAAAGCCAACACTACCAAACCAGAATACAGCACAACTATTCAGGAACATTTTCTCTCTATAAGTTATGAACCCATAGTTAACAGTAAAAATGTCGTAGTAGGAGTACTGTAAAAATGATACCTGTTTTGGTTTTTTCTAAGACAGAGACTGTGCTTCACAATTCTGTCTATTTATGAAGTACTTCAGGTTACTTGTGATCCCAATACTGCTCCAGTTTCCCAGTGCTGCTCAAGGTGTCACTGGCACTGAAAGCAGGACTGAGGCTCAAAGGAAAGGATGGCTTTGGTGCACTCAGTGATGCACTGGAGTGACAAGAGTTTCCAAACAACAAATAGTCAAGAGCAGGCTTTGGGAAATAGCTGGTCCTGAGCTGAMCTAATGAGAAGGTCATCTGGGACTGGGTTCTTGATAATGCTGAAGAAGGGATGCAACTTTATCAAACAGTGGATGGTTTCTGGATAGGAAAGAGTATTTGATGTACCTTCACCAGGTTTTCTAGYACACACAGAATACTAAAGGAAACACCATCATTCATTTTGTGAACCAGTAAGGCCACAAGGTGACACTCTGGACACAAGTCTTACTCTGCAAACACACCATATTCCATTCTTTTTATTTCAGTCTTTTTTGCAGTATCTGCAGTTCTGTACAGAATAACAGAAACCCTTCCATAGCTTTTGCTGAATCACATATTTTTATATTACACCCTGTACTGCATGCCAAAAAAAGAGATGTGAAATTAACAAAAGTAGCATAAAAATAATTAAAAAAAAACTCTATAAGGTTTAAATTCTTCTTTCTGGCCAAGAATAATGAAAACTGAAAGATTTCTTACACAGTTGAACAATACGGAATGTACTGTTACAGTCAATTAAAATATTAAACTACACCAAAGCATGTAAGTATATTGTACAAGAAGAAAGTCTTATGCATATAGCAGGGCTGCCTAAATACATTTACAAGACCTCCTTTAGCACTAGATTTTCTACCTGTCATATAATCTCAGGATAAGAAATAATTTTGACATAAGAGACAAATAAGGAAAGGAGAGCAAGACTCTCAATGTTTCTTCTTCAAAAAACTGGGAGAACATAAAACTGGTAACATCAGACACTTAAATGATAAGCCACAAAAAATAGCCAATAGTAAAATCTATTATAAGAAATAATTTTGACATAAGAGACAAATAAGGAAAGGAGAGCAAGACTCTCAATGTTTCTTCTTCAAAAAACTGGGAGAACATAAAACTGGTAACATCAGACACTTAAATGATAAGCCACAAAAAATAGCCAATAGTAAAATCTATTATAAGAAATAAAACAAACAAACACAAAAACAATAATCCCAAAAAMCAAGCAAAAAACAAACCACTCTTCTAGAAAGGGAAAATATGATCAAATGGTAGCAATGGTCAATATCTACAATAATTGCTGAGATTTTTCAAGTTTATTCACAAGAAAACCCAAAGCTACCTAAACCCAGGCAAGCCTAACCCACCTCAGTCCATTCTTCCACACATCAACATCAACTTGCCATCCTCATTTCTTACAAGTTTCAAAAGCTGTGTGCACAATCACCAGCTGAGCCTGCTCCAGAAAATGATCTGACACAGTCCACAAGAAAGCAAGAAAACACTCTTCTCTATGGTTACCACAACTGGATCTTTCTCCACAGCAGGACACAACGCAGTGGTGCCAAAATAACCTCCTAGAGAGGGCAAAGGAGAAGCAAACCCTTAAGAGACCAAGATACAAACACAGCCACAAAAGGACGTGGCACCACTTGGTCATTCATAGTTACTGTTGTTCAAGAACCAGTAATTGCTGAAGTGTGAAAGCAGTCCCCTATTGAAGGGATCCCTAAAACCTTGGACTTGCCACAAGTTGCAGTCCCAGAGGAATGCTGCCCTYTGGTAAGCTCAATTTGAGAAAGCCCCCTAGCCAAAGGAAAGCTTCCTTTCCACAGTCAATGGGATGACAGATTCATGCAGGCTGAGCTAAGAGTGGGCATAAATGTTTGCAGAATCAGTATCAAATAACCACATTCCTCTTCAAAAGCTCTCTATATAATCTGCAGGAAGATTCACACCAATTATATATTTCATGACTAATTATTCTAATTAAACTGACTGGTAGCACACTAGTGATTCAGACACAAAACATAATATTCAGAGTCTACATTCTCCTCCTCCACACTCCAGTGAAATTGATAATGTATCTTATGGTTTATTTATCTCAACTCAAAGGCAAAAATACACTGAGAGTTTTTTAAAAAAAACATCAGCTTCCTTCAGCGCCTTAGAAGAAATCCATCCAGTACAGGGAGATGGTGATGCTGTTTAACACCATCCTCACTGTCCCATGGTTCCAGTTTATAAAGCCTTTCTATGCTGGTGTACATCTCCCCACAACTCCAAGCACCACCACAATTAATTGCACTCTCTTACTAAGAGCTGCCTGTTGGCAGCTTCTCGTACTGCAGCTACTGTATTGCAAAGGTTCTGTACTGTTCTGTATTGCCAAAGTTCTCRCTGATGGCTCACATCCCAGGGAATTTCCATTGGCTCAATGACTCAATTCTACAGCCCCACTTGATCACAAACCGAACTGTGTTTCCTATAAAGACCTAGGTGCCCTTGGAAAGCAGGAATAAAAACCCCAAATCCTGGTATTTACAACTGCTAATACATCTTGCTGAGAAAGGAGCTTGCCATGTTCTTGTACTTTTGAAAATAAAGCTAAGAAAGGACATGACTGTCTTGTGTCACTTTACAAGAGCAAAGCACCATTACATCCCTCTATTTGTATAGGGCTTTCCAAAAACATCATTAGGGTGAAGACTTGTGGTTCAAAGCCAAGCACCCAGAGGAGTRATTTCCAGAATGGGGACTGCCTGTSYWGCCACAGTTTCTCWTGTTGCCTRTCAATAATGATCAGCCTTCATTACATGWTGATTCRCTYCTTCYCTTYACCTCATTCCCACAGATCTTCTGTTTCATACGGGGCACASGGCAGACCATACTCCCAAATGGAATATTGACTATAACTAAAGGATTGTTTCTTCCCCCATGCCACTTTACTGTGGATAAACGAATACATAGAATGAATTGCAGTGCTCAGGAATGTTTTACTGATGAAAAGACTTTCTTTAAATGCTGAACAGTACAATTGGCTACTTCATGTGTCTTTTTTTTTTTTTTTTGGTAACTTTTAAGTGTCTTCCTGTTGACCTAAGGAACTTCTTTTATGCATAAGCAAAAAAGAAAAAAAATACGTGAAATCAGATGTTTGATAAATCAAAAGAGTCTCGATACACTTCTTTCTCTGGGTGATACTYTTAAGATGCCTAGCTTTGTATGACCAAGTGAAGACTGTGCTCTGCAGCTAAATGGGACTGGGAATTGGAAGTACTTCAAAATCTGAAGAGCTCAGCACYGTGCTGTTCAAATCAATTCCTCACTAGGTACTCAAATAATAAAAAAGAAGAATTTAAATTACCCTACATGGTGCTGGCCCAGAGTTCCAATTGCTTCTAAAATAAGATCCAGGTGCTCTTAAAAGTCTAAAGCATCCTTTTAATTTTAAATTGCTCTTCACTGCATATGCCATGAATGCTGATCTTTAAAAAGTGTGTCTAAATCAAAACACTCCATATTGCATGATAATTGGTTAAAAAAATTAGAMAGCTGCATGAAGACAGCCCCAGCCAAGTTAAGTGACAAGCCATGTTCAATATTTTCTCTAAGCAAAAGATGACAAAAAATAAACAAGTATGATTTGCTCTCTTTTCTTTGTACCTTCAAGTAAGAAACTTTCTCTCCAAGGTAAGTTACTAGTTCATTTCAACTACATGAGACTTACTAGTACTCAGAGACCCATCMTTATGATTATTTTATTGCAATGACACCTATACACCTTTGGAAAGGTTCTTACTATGCTTTGCAAATAAAACAGAAAATGTATTTCCTGCTCCTAAGTATTTATGAACATACACATCAGCATAACAAGAAATTGGGCACAAAAAATCACCACAGCAAAAGCCCTACTTTAGGTCTGAACTTGCATACATATATTTTTAGAATAAAACTGCAGTTTGAGAAATCAGGCAAAAGGTCCTTGAAGAGTTTAAGAGAACACTTTTAGAAGTGGTGATGAAGAATACATCCATCACACCTATACCTACTGTAATCTGCTGCATGAAACATTGCTCTGCAGACACACCGTGACCTACTGGAGATACTGCCAACCGGCAAAAAGGATCATGAGTGCTCATCCAGGAAAAAAGCTCAGTAAAGTATGACCCTYTAACTAGGTGTCAAGATTTGGGTCCTTTAAGAGTTTTCCACCGAGAATGAAAACATGATAGAAACATAGGATCATGTAGGTTGGAAAATACTTTAAAGATGACCAAGTCCAACCAAGGTAAAAATTGCCAAGTCCACCACTAAACMATATTCCTAAGGACCACATCTGAAGAACTTTTAAATACCTCCCGGAATGGTGATTCAATCACTTCCCTGAGCAGCCCATTCTAATAA
The DNA here is from genome assembly GCF_030028575.1 of Malurus melanocephalus. Classification (NCBI taxonomy): domain Eukaryota; kingdom Metazoa; phylum Chordata; class Aves; order Passeriformes; family Maluridae; genus Malurus; species Malurus melanocephalus. The sequence continues at coordinate 57,457 of NW_026623541.1, forward strand.
TGACTTTGGTGAAGAATTTTCTACAACTCCTTTCAGGTAGCTGGAGAGAAAAATAAGGTCTCCTCTCAGTGCCCTTCTTTCCAGGCTAAGCAAACCCAGTCCCCGCATTGGACTTGTTCTCCAGAATTCAGTGGCTTTCTAAATTTCTCTACAGTCAAGAAGCTTTGATGCAACTATTTTAAAGCATTCATAAAGAAGTCAAATGAACAAAATTTTTCTTCMTCACAGGCATAGATGTCCTTTAATATGATCTCAGATCCAAAAGCCTGTTCTCTAGGCTTCTCTTGGGACCACGCTCTGCTGCACTCCAGGCTGTTTTTAAGTTTGCATGCTATTGTTTTTTAGATGCAATCTCATTTTAATTCTACATTAGTGTCTGTTCCATCTTGTCTTGATCTTCACTTCCTCATATTCAAAAATACATACCATGCCCAAATAAAACTAAYTTGAGCCCTTCCAGCCAGATAATTCAGGAATTCAGTAACTCTCTGCTGGGGAAGAATGAGGACCCCCAGAGCAGTCATACAAGAATGCTGGTCACAAAGTGAGRTGTAGCCTGGGATTTTGAACACAGTCTGAAGGCAGCATAAAGCTCTAAGGAAATCATGACTAATGTTATGAAAAACCTCAACTGACTGCTTTTGGAGTAAACAAATCCTTCATAAACATTTCTTTTCAGTACTGTATGACACAGACCAGTCCTTCTTTGAATTTCATATCGTAACACCAACTTCTGGCAGAAAGAGGATTTCTGAATGACAAACGCAGTATGTAACTTGGTCAGAAACCAAGTTTTACAGACGTATTACATGACCACCTTTTTTTTCAGCTTTTCCTCTCCACATCTGTAATGAAAGGAAAGGAAGAGGCAGGCAGATGGTCAGTAAATTATGTATTCTCACCACAAAGATCCCCAAGAGTAGCCAAATTATACAACGCTTCACGAGAGACATCGAGATAAAAAGTGTGGGCTCTTTAAATAGACTGACCTCCAACTCCAGCTGAAATCAGCAGAAAAAGCAGAGGGATACAATGAAAAGGAGGAAAAAGTAATTAGCCTGCATCAGCTGTACTCCAGTTAAATGGATAAGAGCACGTGGCTGCTTTGAAAGAGGATATCCAGATGGAAAGATGCATACTACGACAATGTAAACTATGTGAACTTTATAATTATGCCAGAATCTTATTTAAAAATATTCCCAACTGGTACAATTAAAATGTATTCAAAACTACAKACTTCCTTGGTTTCAAAATTAATTAAAAATGCATGTATTCCTTTTGGGTTCATAGTATTACCCTTCTAAAAATAACATGAACATAAAATGCTSATGCCCAGCTCTTCTAAATTATGAAGAAATATTTTGAATGGTTCCTTGAAGTATGATAATGATTTCTATAATTCTTTAACTCAAACTATGTGAATTGGAAACACTTCCCTCATGAAAGAAAAGCTCGAAGACCAAAATACTATCAAGTTGGAAAAGTTACATTCATTGTGTTGTTTTCCATTAAAAGTGGGACTTGCAAGCACCTTCTTTCCCACAAAATGCAGGGGCACCTGAARGTCATTACATGGTTATTTTAAATCATGACAGCATCGGATCAAACCTGAAAAGTCAAGCTTAGAGTATAAATATAAAAAACAACCATGCAAGCCCTGTGAGCACTTTATTTGTGGTGCCAATGCAGCAATTCAATGTTCAGCAGCAAATTCAAAACCAATCAAAATCTGGGCAAAAATCTCCAGAAGTTGCAAAACACCATTACATATGAGTTGAATTCAAAAATAACAGTTTTGGTTGGAATCAGAGTTGCATGCAGAATTTTAACTTGTTAAAGTTAAGTCTCACTCTCCACCACAAGGTTAGTTATCATGAACATTTTCCAATATTATTAGAGAATCTCCATAAATTTCCAGTGAAAAATATAAATTATATATACAAAAAAGGAAAATTTGGCTGTAATATTTTGAATAAGACTTCACAAGCTATTAGGCTAAATATGGAAGAAGATCAAGTAAGTCCCACCATACTAAGGAAGAAAGGATAGACACTCCTTACCAAATGGCATGAAGCTTTGTCCAGGGAGGTTTAGGTTGAATCTTAGGAAAAGCTTTTTAYCCAAAGGGTGGTTGGGCACTGTCAACAGGCTCCCCAGGGAAATGGTCACAGCACTGAGCTCAAGCTTTTGAACAGTACTCTCAGGCACATGGTGTGACTCTGGGGGTGTCCTGTGCGGGGCTGAGAGTTGGGCTCGATGGCCCTTGTGGGTCCCTTCCAATTCAGAATATTCTATAACAGCTTTTTTTATTAAGAGAAGGAGTAAGAGTAATGCAAAGATGGTCAAGCATCTACTGTGGGATTTATATTAAAGAGCCAAGAAAGCAAGCAGGAAAGCACAGGTGCTTCAACAAAATCAAGCACATGCTGGGCTGTAAAAAGAGTACTGAAACATTRGGTGACAACAAATGTAATGTCAATAATTTCAAACAGAGAAACAAGGGTATGGGAATTCATATTGTATATTCCCGTGCAGAATAGGAAAGACACACACATGGCAGCTGACAACCCAATAAAAGGTGGAGAAGTGAAAATACAGTTTTAAAACAGCAAATGCCACTTTCAGTAAAAACAGCTCCTGCATCCATGTGGAACCTGAAGGGCAGCCAGGGGAGCAAGGCTGCTGAAGCTAGTCCAGTTCATTTGGCAGTGACACAGCACAAGCTTTTAAATTCACCCCAGTTACAAGGCAACAGCAGCCTAATCAGCCCTCAAACAGCATTTAAAGTTAAATACAACAGGATACAATGATCATCCTAATGTTCCCCTGAAGAGGCATATAGAAGGGATGCAGTGCATCACACTGTTCTGCACCAGCAGCCAGTTCTACACCAACAGCACACACGAGCCAGCTGGTGCCATGGCAAGCAATGAGTTTTTCAAAATATTTGAAAAACAAAAGCTTCAAACCTCTTATTTTTAATTGATTTGTTTTTAAACTGAAATCGAATTGAAAAACAAACCTCAAATCCCTCTGATTAAGTTTATCATGACAAATCCAGATTACCACAACAGACAGTTTTCTGCTTCAAAAGCTTAACACCCCGGGGTTGGTGGTGTGGAATAAAACTGAGCATCTCACAAAATTGTGACATTTACCTCAGATAGTTGCAGTTAATATTTTATGATGAATTTCAAACYAAACTATAAAGAAAGTAGCTGAACAATACGCTGTAGGCCTTTGAACACAAAAWTTATTCACAGGGAGCTACAGCAATGATTCCAATTCCAATTACTTACAAGCTCTTCTAGAGRAGGCTGTTTAACCCAACAATTGGCTTGTCACATATTGTTATTCTGCCATCTTTAAGTGTGACATTTTGAACAAAAGGCAGATAAATTTATATAGATCATCTAAGCAATCTACACCCAAACAGTATAAACTTTCTATGGATTGTCCAAAGTACCCTAAATTTTTTTTACCAAATAAGCACCTTTGTAGAGCCAGGACTGGCAAAATTTTGCTTTGCTGTCAGCAGCAGTGGCATGGTGGTGGTAGCAGCCACTCCAAGCCCTCTGCCAGAAGSAGGGGATTTTTTCAGCCCTGTTGCTTCCCTCTTCTTCAGATAGCAGTCTTACTAGTTTGCATCAAGGATTTTAAATTCACCCCAGTTACAAGGCAACAGCAGCCTGATCAGCCCAAATCAAGGATTTTGTTTTGGAGAGCACAAAGAGTGGCAAAGAAGCAAGAGCAGAAATCACAATTCTGGTAGTTGATGCAATGTGGATCTGCTTTGATTACCTGTTTTTACATGCAAAATTGTAAAGTTCTCAAGGAGAGAAAGAAATCAATCTATTTCATTTTTGAAAAAAAAAATCTAAAGATCAGGCAAATCCTGAAATATCTGTTAACAGATGAGGTCAGTGCATCTAGACAGAAATGTAGTTTGGACATTTCAATTCTTTGCCAGACTTGAGGAAGTCTGTATTCTGGACTGGTTACAACATAACTGATAAAATATATTTTTATATATTTTAAACTACTACCAAACATGAGGGAAGATAGAAAACAGCAGTCCCAGTGAAATTGCTTTTACCTTCCTTTGCATAAACTTGAACTCCATCAATTCATGTCAACAGCACATCCCCTTATTATGTAATGGTTTTAAACCAAACCAGCTTAATGAACTTGCTATCCCTGGTCAATCAATATTTGAATAGAAGACTTTTGAAAACACATTCACAGTAATTCAAAGTGTCTTTCTAAACCACTTATTCTCAGAGTCTCCTAAGTGCTCTTTTCTTTTTGAAAGCAATTTGTATTAGGCCCTAAAACCCCTCATGGTAAACACAGAAGAGGCTCACGCTGTTGACAATCTCTCGGTTCCATTCTGATGCCACAGGTTAAGAACCAGTGGACTGAATCTATCAAGTGAATTAGCTACTTACAAAGCAGCTCCAAGGATTCCTGTTTATTTACTGTATGTTTATCACAATCTGTCAGACTACTGAAGTCAAACCAGGCTTAAAATCTGTCCTGGAGATGCGTGAAGTTTGTGCATCTGTAAAAAAATAGCTCATAAGAGGCAGGCATATTACTGGGGTAATCTGAAAAGTGCATCTGCCTGCCCATGATAAAAGCAGCCTTAGACTCTTCATCCAAGTGTAAAATATTTCGTATCTGATAGATAATTAAACTGCAGGGAAGAGGACAAACAATTTGGTTGTTTTTTTTTTGGTTTTTTGTGGTTTTTTTTTTTTTTTTTCTGTTGGACTGCTGGCTGTATGGAACTCCTCTCACACAGAGCTAGTATTTTTCCCTTTGGCAGACACCAAAGAATACTCAATGCAGTCAATATATGTTTAACACTAAATGCAGTCATAATGTGGATCTCCCCACTTCACAGACTGGGGCTAGATTCCCAAAATGTTCTACCTAAGGTTGTTCAGCCACAAGAGCTACTGGTATTCTGTGCTACCTATTCATCAGGCATCAAAACTTGTATTATATTTTTTTTAAGGAGCAGCATTATTTTTCTAATTATTTAACATATTTTTATCATCTCTAGGGTTTCTTTGCTTAGTGAATGCCTTTGGAAAAACTCCTCTGAGGATCTGTATCTGCAAAAGCCTGGTACAGTATTGCATGAGGAAACATGCAGCTTTTATTTTACAATCTCCCTCAGGGAAAGGGGAGAGACTTAGAGAAATCAAGCTCTTTCTTAAGCTCATCCTTCCTGTCCATCAATTCCTTTATCTGAAAGGGAGCCATAACTGAATATTTTCCACCAGCTTCACATTCTCAGTCCATGTTAGCTTGTCTTTGCCTTACAGAGACTCACAAAAACAGAGATAACTGTTCCCTGTAAGCATATCTACCTGATGAGGCCATCATTCTGCTCAGAGGCTGTCCTTACACACTTGAGACAGGGATTACTGCTACACATTTTAGAGAAGGGCTGATTTCTTTCTGATGCAGAAGAATCACTCTCAGCCATAGAAAGAAAGGCAGTTGCAACCCTTAGTTCTACTCCTTGGTAATATGAAGAGTTCCATTAATAAATGCCATATATCCATATTCAGTCTTACATGTGTGACAGACAACTTCATGTCTATTCCTTACAGATATTAAACGTGACAGGCTACCAAGCCAGTTATTCAGGGTTAAGAAAGAGGGGGAGCACTGTAAAGCCTTCTTTTCCCGATATATTCCTTAGACAATGTTGAAAACATATTTAATGGGATCTTCTTTTTTTTCTTCTCATACAAAAGAACTACAAAACTTGACATAGTTAAAAAAGGAAATCTCTGTGACTGAGAACACTGTGTAAGAGTCACAGCTTTCATGGAAAAGTATCCTGACAAAAAGTTGTGAAAAGTTAATGAAGCATGAACTAAGAACCATCAAACAGACAGCATGGTTAATGGCAGGATTTACAAGAATGTCTTAGGATGRTTAGAAACACTGATGAAAGTACATTAACAGCAAAGAAATATGTAGAATTGCGTGGGAAGGGGAAATAATTCAGCTGCCCTGTAATGAGGTAAAAAAAGCWCTTTTATTAATGCAGAATAAAATATTTTGTCGGCCATAGTATTTTGACATTTTAAATCCCATTAATACAGGAACAGATAAGAACTCCYAGTTATTTTCTGGTATTTCACATCTGCAATCAAATTACTCAAAAGTTAAGATGAAGGCAAAATTTCAAGTAGCTTGAAACCATTGAAAATGTTGCTACCAGCAGCAACAGATAAATRTTAGCAAAGTAATAGAGAAATCTGACAACTGAGGACTCCTGTCAGTCCCCTCCTCCACAGGTACAACTGGTAAGACAAATGCATACTGCTGCTTGAAAACACAGACACGCTCTAGGTGAAGACATTTGCTGGAGTGTGGCAACACAGAAATTGGTCACCAGCAAGGAACAGAGTTCCTCAACCATTTCCATGACTCCTGATTTACTGGATATTGAAACAGGATGTAAACAAGCAGAGATCATTCAGATTTTCATCTAAGCTAGTTTAGCATTGAACTGATTTCTACGCATTTAACTATTGCCTAATGTAGAAAAATGACTGTATGATCCCAAATTTCATTTCCATGGCTCTTCCAGGGGCAGAGGGATCCWGAATTCAGCCCCAACAGAAGATCTTCCTGGGAGAGAATGCTCCAGGCCACAGGTTCAGGGAGAGACCATATAGCTTTTACCACCTCTCATATATAAGCACTCCCTCCTGACTCCCCAGGAGTACACTTGGTTTTATTCAATTATGCAAACTATGAGAAGATAACTCTTCACTCTCCATGACTTGATGACAGGGGACCTGAAGAGGTTTAGTTGGACAGAAGGCAGCTTCCAGCTCTGGTAGACAGGAATCACCCAGCCCAAATATGACCATTCTGAATAAAAACAAAGACATCTACTTTCTCTCCATTGCACATGCATTACATCTCACAAGCTGCACTAGAGAGGCAGAAAATAAAGTTGAGCAAGTGGAATAATATGATATTTCATATATATTGACTCAACATGACAGTATTTGTTTTCAGTTGAGACAATCTGTCTGATTCAAATGAGTTCAAGCTKAAAGACTAGCTGACTTAAGACAGGGAAAAAAGCACTGTGGTTGTCTTTAAATGCTGAGATGAGGAGGCTCAAGAAAAAGCAGCAGTGATGGATGAGATAAAAACAAGAGGGAGTTATTATAAAATGGATTTAAAATAAATAGATATATTACCACCTGGGGTCTAAAAAGAAAAATCTCATCAAAACCTAATGATGTTCATATTTCTGAACTAGGCACAGGAGGAGAAAGATCCCAGCACCAGCTTCTGATCAAATATTTGCCAACACAAACAAAAAAAAAAATTACAGCCTTTAGCTTTCAGACTTCTAACTTTGCATAAGTAGTTGTGAAAAACCTGGGAGAGAGTTCTCTTTCTTTTTAGTAAGAAAAGTAATATAAATTACAGTTCCAGGTTTTGAACTTATGCATATATATATATTTGTAAAAACATACATTAGGGGTTAAACAGTATGTTATGCATGATGCTCTGTAGGATATTGAGAAACTTGGACAGCAGATTCTCTCAAGGTAGAGAACTTTGCTTGTTTCTGAAAGAGTTAATGACAGGAGGTCTTCAGCAGGCAAACCCTTGGAAGAGGGGGTGTCTCCAAAATATTAAGACTTGGCAAAGAAAATATCTGATTAGATGAAGTCAGGCTGAGAATGGACCAAGATAAAGCATTCAATTAGCCTGCAGCCTGACCCCACAGACTTCCAATGGTGTTTGAAACAGATGAGCTGTCTTTGACAGTCACACCATAAAAAAAGACTTCAAGGAAGTGTACCAGGARCAGAAAGAAGCTAAAAGCAAATCTTGGCAGCAACAGASGCTACCAAGTAGTTTTGAGTAAAGAAACATTCATTAGCATCAACAGAGACTTGATGAAAAAGGAGAAAGAAAAGTAGGATATTGAATGATGAAGATGAAATAAAGCATGAAGGCACAGGCACGGTGTAAATAAAATCACAGCTTTCAGTTTGATGAGTTAAAACAAGATAAGTCTAATGGCACCTAAAAAACTCTTAAGCATCATGAGGACCTAGGAACATCCCTCGGGAAGTGAAGGCAGCAGGACTGCTCCCATTTCTTCCTAGGTGCAAAGGTCAGTAATCAGCAGCTGCACCTGCAGACCGTCCCCTGCAAGGTGTGCAGGGCAGAGATCTGCACAAAAGAGCAAGTGCTCTGARCACCTGAATATCTGGGCAGGAGGGGCCAAACAACCTGACTGCCAGCCCCAAGTCAGGAAAGGTAAGACCTTGGCCACCTCGTGGCTTAATCAGAAAGAATCCCTTTGCCTTTCTTTCCTGATGAAGGTGTTGATCATTTCAATTAAAGACTCAGTTCTTCCTCATTGGCTTTCATCAACCACAATCTGCATGAATACAATTTTACAATAAATCTAGTGTTTCATTAAAGACTTTGATCTAAGCTTTGGCCAGAGCACATGCAGGTAGCATTTCTAATTATGAGCCCTCTTCTACATCCAGAAGAGAAAAACTCCCAGATCTGCAAATGAATCAGAAGCTTCTTCACAATGAGAAGAGCTAATTTCATAACCTCTATTTAGTGAAAGCATCTYTTTGCCACCAAATTTAACATAATCTGATATAAAACATCTCATCAGAACTTTGTAATTTTCTTTGTTTGTCAGAGAAAAATCTTCCTAAGATGGTATGTTCATCTTACTGTAACCGCATTAAACACAATTAATTTTATACAGGCTGTTCGTTCATCGAGTCAAAATCTTAAGAGTGGAATCAGATAAAATAATATCTAGAATCTGCTCTAGTATTGACTAGAGTATTATTTTTTAAAATCTCCCCTAACCCATCAAATATGCAATAAACCAGCCCACTGTGAAGCTTTGAATTTCTTTAAAGCTGAGAACAAATCCCAAATCACTGCTCAGTAATCTCTGTGAAAATACAACAACAGTTTATGGCACTGCATCTCTGCAATGCTCTGAAATAAACATAGCTCAAATAACTATCCAAACAAATCCATGTTCCGTGACAGTTAAGGTATGCTGAATCTTCAAAACATAGGTTGCCTTTTTATACTGTCATGGCCAAATCACAAGAATAAAATCCCAAATGGCATTGAGAGAATGAACAAGGATTTTCTCAGTGTCTCCTTTAATACAGGAATAAGGAAGTTAAAATTAATCAGCAAGAGGCAAGTTAAAAAATAAAAGTAATATTACCTTATTCAACCACCACTTCAGCTGCAGAACCACTATGTCCCAGGATATCCTGAAATTTTAGTTTTTATATACAAAAACTTTGAAAATTATTTGAACTAATTTATGGAAGTTATTCTACCAACTCTTTTTTTTTTTTTTTTAATTACTGAGGCATAAGCTCTTGTTTACAACTCCCTGAGCTGCAGATCACTGAGGGCTGGGAGAACAAGCTGGAAATACACTTTTCTATTTCTCTGATCCCATATTTCTTCACTGTCACCGACTAGCAATGAGATGCAAGGTGGGGTTAGCCTGCCTCAAGCCTCATTCTGCATGGCTGCTGGTGTTTGTGCTGGTTCTTGTTTCTGACCATTGAAACTTCTAGTTCCATCCAAATGCTTCACCTATTACTTGTTCATCAAAATTAACTTAAAAGGACGTATTTATTGGCCTTTACTTATATATGGGGTTTTTTTTCCCCTCTTCACAGTATTTTATTTTGGAACAGCATGGTAGAGTCATGGAATATATCATCCCACAGACTCCCCTATTTCATGGCTTGTTGGCTTTTGCAGTGGGCTGTAACAACCACAAATGGATAACCTGAAAGATACTTTTGGGTATCTATGGAAACAAATAGCTGAAGTCTGCCTCAGGGTCTTCTCCTCAGATCCTTCCCCCATGCTGGGAAGGGGCAGGGAATCTCCCCCTATCCAGTACAGCGAGCAGAGAAATGTGGCAGCAGGAGCAGGGAATGGAAATGAGGAGATGAGGTAGGTGAAAAGGCAGAGGAATAAGGATGCTGGAATTCAGAAGTGAAACAAAAGAGAGAGCAGGACTAAAGGGAAAATGAAACCCAGATGAAGAGCAAGACTCTGTCCTTCCTGTAGCTTGATTCCTATGTAGTGTGTTTAGTAGGCTCCACTGTCAAGCATTCTATACTTTAACTGTTTCATGCATTTCCAAGCTCACTGGTCTCTACTATCTGTTTGCATGAGGGTCTGTGTGAATGTGCAGGTTAATRTGAAAGAAAAGGAAACCCAGAAAAATCTGTTTTGTTTGTTTAATCTTGCCAAGCCGATCCTTGAAATGTCATCTTTAATTACAAGTGAGTAACTTTTATTTTAAGAATATCAACACATATTTATCAAAGCTCAGTGACTTTCACAAAGTGTGACTTCGGAGAATATTTCAACAACTTATTTCAATAAACAAACTTATCCATTCTAATAATTTCATCCAATTCCATCAAACTAATTTTAGCAAGTGCATGYTGTCTTTGGGTGCTGTTTTATTTGCTCTGCAGTTATTCAGGTTTAACAAAAACTTCGTGTAAAAAGGAGAACCTCCAGCTGGCTGCTCATATCCACAACGCAGCAGATGCTCTATTGTCCTGCTGCTGAAATCCCCAAGAGTATAGCTAAAGGGAGCCCTCCTTGATTCCCAAACACGGCTCCTCTTCTCCTTTCACAGCTGCAGATATCATGTTCCATCTGGCTGYAGAACACCTCCTGATCTTGTCTAAATCTTTTATGACCAGACACAGCTCAGCAACTTAGCTTYCAATTTGCCATATGCAGGTATGTGAACAGACCCAAACGACTTTCTTAGGAAATAAGGAGTTAATGAGAATGCCAGCACATCTCAGCTGAAGACTCCAATGCCATATACAAACACTTAAAGTATAACATTTGATGACCCTGCAAGTGTGTACCTGCCTAAAATTAAGCCCAGAAGAGATAAAATTCAGCCCTGGATCAGCAAATTGGCTTTTRGCACATAAAGATAACATAATCTTAAATTCTGCTGTATCACACCCTGTCACGTTAGGCTTCATGTAAAAGAAAGAGTAAACTGCTGATTCTCATGTTASATTGGTGGAGATAGTGCTTTTCAGCCAGCATCAACATACATACACAGCAAAATGTAGGGGGAAGGTTTGCGTGCACACTTGTGCATGTACTGGTTTGTTTACAGAGAATCATCTGCACAGACAAGAAGAGAAAAACAGCAAGCATCTGTGCCAGAAATGGGGACAGCATCAAGAATTCTGTGAGTACTTGTCCAAGTTCCTGATGGTTTCTCTTCTGAGGAATYATGTGTCCCTCATCAAATCATCCAGTGAACTACAGGCCCATCAATTTCACCTCAATTCCTGGGAAGCTGATACTGCAATTAATCCTAGGCACATTAAGGAKAAGAAAATCATGAGTAGCCAACATRGYTTCACCAAGAGAAAGTCAYGCTTGACCAACTTAACAAACTTCYAAGATGAAGTAGATCTGCCTGGCCYRGTAGRTGAGGCAAGAGCWGAGGATATTTTCTACCTGGCCTCCGGTAGGGTCTTGGACACTCCTGTAAGATCTTCCTAGAGGAGCTGTTGATATAGGGAATGGATGAGCTGACAGTGAGGTGGACTGAAAACTGGCCAGGCCCAGAGRCTGGGTATCAGTGACACAAATCCTAGCTGGATGCCACAGGGGTCAGCCACTGGGTCCTGTTTAAGATCTTCATTAAAGATMTGGGTGATGGGGCAGACTGTACCTTGAGCAAGTTTGTAAATGAAACACTTGGAGCACTCCGGGGGCATCTTAACAATGTAATACCTGAAGGACAGACAGGCTTTTTTCCACTGGTGGCTAGCAACAGAACCAGAGGTAAGGGGCACTAGTTGAAACACAGGAACATTAGGAAACCTTTTTTTACTCTTGACAGTGACCAAGCACTGGCACAGGTTGCCTAGGAAGCATGCAGAATTCCCTCCTCAGAGATACTCAGAAATTGTCTGACATAGTCCTGGGAATCTGGCTCCAGGTATCACTACCTGAGCAGCAGGGGATGGACTATGTGACCTCTTGAGGTCCCTTCCAATCTCACCAATCCTGTGTCCAGGAAACAAACAAACAAAACCCCTCAAAATGAAACAAAACAGGAAAACCATAATTTTAAAAAATCATGAAGAATACTTAGATGTCATTTCCAATCTCTGGAAACTGCATCCACCCACTCTACACGAGCATAGACACATTTTCATTCTATATTTACATGTGTGGGTGGCATAATTTACACAAACACACACATATGCACACACAGAACTGCAGAACTGAAAAAAAAATTATTTCCTCAGCAACAGGCTGCCATATTTTATCAAAATTCTCCCAGAGACAAATGTGTACATGTTATTCACTTTCAGGGATTGTCTGCACCAGCAGAGTGACTCCTTCACATCCCAGTATCTCTAACTTCATGCACAATCACATCAGCCTAAGCCCACATGCTTCAGCTGCATCTGGCCCAAGAGCAGCTGAGCAGCCGGCCCTCAATGCTTTCCATGGATTTCAAAAGCTCTCATATGCAAGAGCACAACCAACACCAACCACAACCYGTATTTCAGACACCTTCCGAAATCCAGCTACTCCATGTTGACAAAACCTCCACATAACCAGAGTAYGTGATCATTATGTATGATGTACAGAATTCAGAAACACTGTACCTTGCTACAGCTTGTTTGGATCTCCAAGGGGTTTAAGGTATCTGAAAATTCAAGATAATTTCATGAAGGCACTAAATCCACACTCCTCAGTTCTATTCCTTTTTTTGGTTGCCATTTAGTGATTTCTGTGTTGAATATACTCACTGCACTGGTAACTGGATGTAATTAAAAAAAAGTATTACTTTGTCTTTTTTATTACTTTTTTATAAAATTATTACTCATCCTGTTTTTTCAGGTCTTGCTGGATCATTGATTGCCATCAGCAGGAGATTCTTCCAGCCAAATTATGTCTTCAGCTATACCTGAGTGACTCTGCTCAATTTAGCTCAGCAATCGGAACTTAATTAAAAATTCTGTTAAGAATTTGCTGGCCAGAAAAGACTCATCATGTCAGAGCAGCGTTCACTTTGCAGCACTGATAGGAACAGAAACTAATAAAAACTTTTYGTTCATACTAAAATGAATGCCCTGGACTCTCACTAGACAGGATGAACAACTGACAAGAGATGAGAATTGTATCAGTGGGTAGATCTGTTCTGCAAGAATTACTCTATTCAGACAATCACTTTYCAAATTAAAAAACACATCAAATAAAGGGAATCTCCATTACTACATCACAATATATGATTTTAATATACTTACCCTGCCAGAGACAAAATGTATGTGAAATGGACCCAAAGATATTCAGAGAACTGAGACAGTCAGAAGTTTTCGTTCTGTCCTTTCCAAATGGGCATTTCATTTATTTTGACCTTTAATCCATTGTCTGGTTAATTTCTATGATTTGTGTGATTACACACAGTGCAGCTAAATGCTTCTTTCTACATAGATACCTAAAATTACCTTTTTTTTAGGCTAAGTATTATATTACCCTAATTTTCAATAAATATATACWCTGATTTTGTAGCACTAAGATGATGGTGAGAGTTTTATTTCTAGTTATAGTCTGGTTTTCTATCAAGGATCTAGCTAATAATTCCACAAGAGCAAACTAAGAAAAGACAAAGAATACCATCAAAGAAACCTTAACTTCCCTAGGCTGGTGCCGGCCTGCGCTGGAAAAATTTCTGAGGTCCACAGGTCAAAACGATTGGAATAAATGGGAACAAATGACTCAGAGTCTGATAAACTTGGCTGAAAATGCTAAATTAAAAATACCCCTKAATTTAAGATTATACTTTCTGCATTTGCTCACCATTACTATATCTTTTCATAGATAACATAATCCTATGCTGAAAGCTAAAACTCTCGAAAAGAGCGGGTTGAATATGCACTCAAAATTAACTGCATTTAATACATTCCTAATTTTCTCTTACATACTTTCTATTCTCTTTTTAAAGTCACACCTTTTAGCTTGATCTAAAACACACACCTGAGAGTGTGTTGTACCTGAGTGCTCACAAACATTCAAGTATAACTTTTAAGAAAAATACCCAATGTCATTAAAAATATTACATTCCATTCTATATTCTATATTTACAGTTTGAATTTCTTTAAGACATCCTGTTTCCAGTGATCAATGAAATTATTTCCATGATTAGGCAAAATAACACAAAGCAGGGTTTTAATCAAAAATATAATCTGCAATACAAGGTAAATTGATAAGGCAAATACATTAGTTTTACTAACTGCAACAATGAATCCAAATGTAAYGCTCAAAATTTGCAAATCAAACCACTCTGCCACCAAATTCCTTGCCAACTAATAATAAAGACTCCTGGCTTTCACAGTATTTCTCCTCTTCATATTGCCATGCCTGGTGGTCACTATCATTATCTCTGCTATTATACAGCTTTTATGAAAAAAGAAGGCCTAAAGGCAGAGGTTTTATTATGCTTGATTCTTTATTCATCTTGATTTTTAATCTAGACTCCAAAGAGGAGTYCAAAGTTTTTGATTCAAACTGTGTTAGGGTTAATGGAAAATCTCTCTTCSCTCTTACAAGATTATGCCACAGGCTTCAAATTCTTTCTTCTCCTTATTGTTCTTGCTATTTCAATTTTGCCTCAGTTTGTCTATGCCATCCTAAAGTGTTAGAAGAATCAATTTTATTTTATTACACACTCACCTCAAACCACTGGCCATGTGACTGCATTTTCAAGATGACACAAGGATCTGGTTTTGAGAGGGCATCCCTRTCTGAGATGCCTTTGCATGCAACTCGCAACTCCACTTTAGTCAGGCATGGGCTGTTAAAAATTCCCAGGGTATTGGCTGCTGATTCATAGATGTTGCTCATTTTCTTCATTCCTTGTTCTGAAAGAGAAAAAAGGTCCATTAAAGATGGTGCACAGTACAGCCTTTCCTTCCACATAGAAGCCAATGCAAATTTCTGCCAGACAATAACTGTCAATAAGAACCAGAGCATGAGGGGGAAAAAATAAAATCAAAGGAATACCTATAGCAAAAAGAAATAATCATCTCATATGTTTATAAGTAAGCCAAGTTCATTACAAAATTTTCCACCATGCCTGTGAACTCTGGGGGTCAACTGTGGACTCGACTTCCAGCTCTGTTCCTATTTATAGAGCTGTGTTTCCCCAGGCCAAAGGACAGATAGACAGGTTGGCAATTCCCCATTTCCTATGACAACACYTTAACAAGGCTAAATTAAATTTGTTCAGCACTCCTCCAACTTTCTTTTATTTCTCTCTATTTCTTTTAAAGAGTATGCACTTCTTACACAAATGTTAGGCATAAATCCCACAGAAGGCCCCTTTCATACCAGCTTTAAATTCCAAAATACATTTCACTGTTTCCACACTTACTGCAGAAGATTACCTGCCCCCATTGCTAAGAAAGTAGCCAAGATTAATGTTCTAAACAGAAGGGCAGGATATTTATGCTGGCACATCTTGCTGTAATGGAGTGTTTGCTCTTTTGGGTTAAGAATCAGAGTCACATGGACAYAGATGGCTGGAATAACAGGGACTTTCAGCCCTTACTTCATTATGAACACCACCACCAATCTTGTAGCTCAAGCCTTTTCTCCCAACAGAAACAACAAAAACATTTTAACACAAAGCCTTCCAAAAATTCCCATATGACCATTTTTGCATCAATAAAGAAGAATACGGGAACACTATCATTTACACATTTGTTCTGAGCTTCACAGCCTGACCCTTTAAAAACCTGCTCCCTAATACATGGATTAGAGCCTTTGTCACCTTACCCCATATATAACAGACACAAAAAAAAAGAATCCTGTACTTCTAGAGGGCATACATCTCACCATTTTATCAGCAAGACATTTTAGTGGTCTGTTTCAAACCTTTTCACTGTCTATTCCACAACACCCTGTTCTCATACCTAAATGGTTTTTGAGAACTGCTTTGATAAAAATTAAATTTCAGAGATATGGAAATGAAAGTGAAAATTTCTTTCCCCAAATCTGCTAAGTTAAAAATAAAACCCACAAAATCACACCTATCCAGTTTTCCTTTGAATCAGAAAGGTATTTCTCAATTCAGAAAAAAACAGGTGTTGGCAATACAGTGAGAACATCTAATACATATGGACACATTTCAGGAATGTAAGTCTGAACGATRAGGCAGATCATCTGCTCCCCTAGCAGAAGAGATAAATACCTGTTAACAACTTAAAATTCTTCAAATCTATATAACTAACTGTATGACCCTTGATCTGGTGTGAATACCCCATTCACATATAGGTGAAGTCATGCTTAAAATGAAAAATAGGCAAAACTTAACATATGGAAAAGGTAACGATATTGAGCTACCTTATAAAGTGAGGGACTGGAGAGACTGTTGTCTAATTATTCATCATTTTATAATCCCATCTCCTTCAGAAAGCTGCTCAACAAGCTCATCCCACACATTTACAAGACATTTTTACATGTTGCCCTTTCCAAATTGAAATCCGTTTGAAAATTGGGTTAATTCTGTCTCATGCACATCATRCATCATTAATAAAATGTCATCCTTTGTGCAGAAACAGGCTGGTGATTTAATTAAACTGGATGATTTCAACACTGAAGAGAAGAGGAAAAAGTAGCAGAGTGAGGGGGAGAGATGTATTTTTCTTCCTCCTACAGTAATTATACACTGGTTTTTCAGAACAGCGGGTAAGCATAAAAATTATATTTCTTTTTATCACTACAGCTATTATTTCAGCTTTTGCAAGTTCTAAATTTATCAATGGAAAAGATTGAGCCACAGCCTTTTCCTTTTGTCTCATTATATTTTTCTTTTAATATAATCAGCAGCTTGGGCTGTTGTGCTGATGTCACATCACCAGGAAGCTGGAGGCCTGGAAAATAGATTTTGAGCCTACTGAAAGTAGCTAAAAAAGGCAATATTTTGCACAAACATAGACAAGTTAGATTGCGTAAGAAGATTTTGTCAATTAACTACATACATTATTGATGAAGGAAAAAATTACTCATTTTTCTATGCTACAAACTCTTCCATTTTCAGTTGATTAGAACCTCATTATTCCTGCAAAGTCCAAATTGCTTCAATATTCATTGAAAAAGGAGRAAAGGAACAGCACAGATACAAAAAGTAAGGGACATAAGTGATACAAGGTTACATACTAATAAAATTTTCCTATCATTGCTGCATAAATTCTCTCTCATTTCCCCTGGAAAAGAGGAAAGTGGTGGATTATATGCTTCCCACACAAACTTATTAGCCAGTGCTAGACTGAACAG
Source organism: Malurus melanocephalus (assembly GCF_030028575.1). NCBI lineage: Eukaryota > Metazoa > Chordata > Aves > Passeriformes > Maluridae > Malurus > Malurus melanocephalus. The sequence continues at coordinate 74,875 of NW_026623541.1, forward strand.
AATGGGGAAGCAAAACCAGGCCTTCTGTTTCCCCCTCTCCATGGTACAACATCAAGAAGACAGTACAATCTGGAAAAAAATTAAAAGTGCACTATACTGAAATTGAAATGTAGTAGGTTACAAAAAAAACCAACCAAAGAACAACAACAAAATAACTACAACAGCAAAAACAAAAAAACAAACAAACTAAGCCCCCCCCCCAAAAAACCCCAAGCAAAACCCAAAAATCAAAAACAACCAACCAAACAAAAACAACCAACAAAGAATGTGTCAGATACAAAGAAAAAATGAGAACCTTGAAAACAAGTCTCTGTCTCTACTCTCTCCAAGATATTCTATATCTAGCATAMTTGAAGCTCATTTACTAGAAATCAACATGCTTCTTTGAACTTTTTTTTAGAGATTGATTGCTCAAGGTCATCTTATTAATATATATGAAGAAATTAGGAAGTAAGGACATGAAACTCAAATTCTTCCCAGTAATGCTCAGTGACAGGACAAGAAGCAAGCGGCACAACTTGAAATTCAGGAAATTATGATCAAAGAAAAGGAAACTTTTACTAGGAGTTTGGTTGAACACTGTGACATGTTTATCAGAGAACTTGTAGTGTCTTCATCCTTAGAGATATCCAAATCATGTCTGAACATGACATCCAGAACTTGTCTGGAYGTGGCTCTGAGTAGCCTATTTTAGGCAAAGGCTTGGAATAGATCATCTGCAGAGGTTCTTTCCAACCTCTTCTACTCTGTGACTAAGCAGAAGACAGCCAAATTATAAACTTTTTAGGGTACAGATTGTCTCTGTGACATGTTATTAATTGATGATTTAAGTCCCTTGGCTCCAAAGCCATGCAGAAAATCAAAACACATTCATGAGCCCTGGTACAAAGTAGTGCTTCAAAGGCTCCCACGTGTAGCTGTTTCATTAAAAGCAACAGCACAGGAGTTCAGAAAATTGTGCCTGCCTAGATAAATGGTTTACAATGAAAATCAGTGCTACACATTTGACAGCTACATCTTTCTCTGTTCAGGGGGACTATATGGCTTTAAAAATGTTCAGTTGTCTAGTGCCTGCAGAAGTAAAGATCTTTGTGACATGGAAYACAAACAGCACATGCCTCTCTCCAGGATCTTAAAGACTTGAATTCAGCTCACACATTCAGATCCACTGTAACACAAAATGGTGACCCACACAACCTCACCACAAGCTCATAACCAGCCTCCTTAGATTCACCATGAAATAAATCTAAGATGCTATCTGAATTCAGATTTCAAGTTTTCTCCTTTGCTCAGTGTCATTTTGCTCTCTTAAACACATAATGCCCAAAAAGCTTTTCTGCAAGCTGTCTGGGTGAAAAATGGAATCCTCTCTTCTACAGCACCTTGTGAAGATTCAGGTAAACACTCACATTCAGCCTCACCTTCAGTTCAGATAATGAGAGAGCAGCAAATGAGAAAGATGCTGGGATTAAAAGCAGTAACCAGTGTGCTTTGAATTTAGAAAAAGGTCTTGTTTTTTAGAAGCCTGTAATAAAAGCCAGACCAAACTACACGCAAATGAATTTGGGGGTTGCARGTTTCCCGTCACCATATGTTGCAAGCTGTGTTTGAATTGTTTTACTGGCACTTTAGTCATGAAATGAAAATGAGCTAATGGCATCTGTCTGCTTCTACAGAAGTAATCAGCAAGAGTCTGCTCCTGGAAAGGTAAATTATGTCTGCAGTACGTGCACATGGTGGGAAATACTAATGGCAGAGTTACTYGAAGTAAGAGTTGTGAATAAGTGCCTCCAAAAAAGATTAGGTCTAAAAGCACTGGATGTTGTGGCACTGTCTGCTCCATGTGTATTTATACTTATATATGGGAGAGCATTCAAAATACACAAACAGCTTAACTCTCTAGACAGAAAGCTTTGTACCTACAGTTTCTGGATCTTCCACGGTTTAAAACCTAATAAAAAGAAATATGAAAACCAAGTCTGCACTTCACAGCTTAAAATTAATAAAACCCAGATCAAGTTAAAATACAGTATGAGCAAGATTTATAGAAAAGGCTGAAATTATGTTGGKTGTTCAGGTAGAAGAGTTTTAAAAAGTTCCTCTGTTTAGTGACTTGTTCAGCTCCAGTATAATGTAGGTAATGGACCCCTTCAGGGAATTATACTAATTGAGAGAAGCAATTATTTTTAARACATTTTATGTAATTGGGATTTCCCAGTCTCTAGTAATTATTCTACCTGTTGTTGGCAGCAAGGCTTCCTTGACTGTGAAAAACAAATCCATTCTTTTGCTTTCCAGCTGTAAATAAGCTTTGTACAAATGAGGAGATGTGGGAATTCATCAGGAGGTCCTGATTCAGCAAGTTTCTACTAAGACACCTGGCTTGCCCAGGTCTGAACAGAGACCCCAGGTTGACAGGGAAAGCAGACTTATCTTTATTACAATATGTATTGAGGATTTTCCATTGTGTAAAATCTTTGTGGCTGCTGTGGCCATTGCCTTGGCCTTTCTCTGTGCAYCCCTGGAAACTCCTCAGGAACAATCAGTACTATCTTAGAACATGGTCATTCAATTACTTATCTCAGACCACATTTCTAGACTCCTGGTTATCAGCCATATCTCAAATCACTGCACAAGACTCTCGCTCCTGTTGGCATTAAAAAAATTATCCTGGTCAACATCAACTACATTATAAATTGCTACAGAAGTTTATATGATCATAGATAATACAGACAAAATGCCAGCTGCCAAGATTAATTTGAATATGAATTATTTGTAATKAAAAGTCAATAGGTTAGCAAGACCCCTCCACAAGATAATTTGTGCAATTAAAAATACAATTTTTCCTCCTCCACTTTGATTATCTGACAACTATTAGTGAAGATTTATTTAAAGTTACACCTACCAGAGTTTGATAAATGCTTTGAAAAATGAGCAATAAACTCAGTGAAGAAGGGGGATCTGCAGAATCCACAGCAATGCTTTTGTGAGCAATGAGACAGATCTGGTAATGCAGGTAATCTATTTGGACAGAAGGGGAGAAGGTTCAGAACAAAGTGCCAGCAGTGTAAATGGAAATACACACACACTGACAGTTCAAAGGGACTCATTACCACAGAACCAGCTGGTTCAATTATAAGGGGAGAAGGGAAAGTCACTGGGAAGGAATTGAGACATCTAATGCATGACAAAACACCATACAAAATTGTGATGCACCTACACAAATAACCCCATTTCAGTTAAGAGAGGGAAAATCCCCACGGTAACTGGAGCACTGGGAGATGYTCAAATGTGCCCAGCTCTGGATGCTCTGAGTGGCTCCCATTGAAGTCAGACTCAGCAAAATGCAAAGCACCTATAAGAGTCAGGGCTAAAACACATATATTCTATCATCCTCTACTGGAAAAGCAAATCTAGGATTCGCCCTGGCTCCTTTAGCATGTAGCTAATGCCATCAGTCACCTCCTACTTCACAGAGTTCCCGTTGTCTTCCTTCTTACACTGCTGTAAAATATGCAGGGGAAGARAAATCAAAATTCACTAATGCAAAAAACCAGGAGACTGAACAAATAACAAGATCAAAACAACCTTCCTAGGGATAAATGCAGACAACTACCCTACTAGAAAACAACATCAGTGCTTATTACTGGAAAAGCAGCAGAGATTTTCTCACAGAATTAACCAAAGTCTGCTTCATTTACATTCACAGGATTTGTAGCAGTCACAGAGAGTCTGCCTCTCCTGCAGCAAGGTTGGCTYACAGGCTGCTACAGAGGGTGTGTATTTGATCGTGTTTATAAAATGACGCCTTCTAAGACAATGTGTTGGTTTAATAGGATAACAGAATGAATTTTATTTGGAACAGTGTRGAAGCTAGAGAGAAAACAGACTGGCTCATCTATATGCTGACACACAGTAACACACAATTGTCCTCTTACCCACAGACTTGTTTCCTTAAATATGCCTGTCCAAAGCCTTTACTTGCAACTCAATACTGTCAAGCAAAAACATTAAATAGGCTGAGTGTTCCTCTTCYAAATCATGAAAATGGCATATTTTACCTCAGAAAACATTAACGAAAGTGGATTTGTTCTTCATTTCATTTCTATTTGCAAAGCCATTAGAACTGAGKTTCTACAGCCTTTTCTCACCATTATAAAAGTGAAAAATGCATTTAAGAAACAAGAGAAAGAAATGACAGCAAAGTTCAGGCTGTCCTATACCATAACTCTCTGAGCTGATGAATTACAAGMAGAACTGAATAATATAAAGCCCCAGCAAAATTCAGGCTGCCACAAGTAAATGATTTGCCTGCTGGATWGGGTATTGGTTCTCAGACTCTGGAGTACTACACTTGAGATAATACCTGAAGCATAGGCAGCTGTAAGCACAGGAATTAAGCCATGGATACATGGAAAAGCTTAGGACCATTGAATCCACTTCAAACACTGCACTGAGGAATTACAGACACACAAAACCACCAAATCTACTATATGCAAGTGACATGTAAGCCTAGTAAATCAGAGAAATGTAATTGAATATCTCTCTCTCTCTAATCAACAATTTCAAAGCTACTACCATCTGATACTTGACCGCTTATCACCAAAAGCCAATTTAATTTTCTTAGGCTTGCCATTTCAGTTTGCTGYTTGTGCTAAGTGATCTATTAAATGAAACACAGGAACAAAAGTATATTCACTCCAAGGATMCGCATTTGCTGCTTTTTTAAAATCGGTTCTCCCACTTAGGTATTAGAGGGAAAATAAAAGTGTCTTAGCAAGAAATGAAGCTTTACAACATAGTTACTTATCCAAGAATCTTAAATAAGTGGATATTTTGCTATACTTCAAAGAAAGATAAGCCTGGAACAAAATCAAATAACCACAGCACTCTAAAGTGTAGCAGTCAAAATCCTGATATCAAAGAAATCCAACTGAGAGCCTTCAGAAGAGGTTTGAGGCAAAATAATTCTTGAAATAATTAGACAATCCTGAACAACAAAAAAAGATGTTTAGTCTACTACATTAATCTTTGTCTTATCATCTGCACTTAAATAATATACATTTGAAATTGTAATTACCCTTTATCCACCCTGCAAAAGCACACTATTACCTACAAGAGAATTATAGAATTGTTTAGGTTGACAAGATCCCTAGGATCATTGAGTCCATGCATTAATCCAGCACTGCCAAAGCCACCACTAACCCATGTTCCTAAGCACCACATCTACACRTCTTTTAAATACCTGCAAGGATGYTGAATCAACCMCTTCCCKGGGCAGCCCATTCSAGTGCATTACAACCCTTTCAATGAAAATTTTTCCCCTAATATCCAATCTAAACCTCCCCTAGTGCAACTTGAGRSCATTTCCTCTTGTAGWATTGCTCATTACTTGGAARTGAAGCAGCAAGTTGTGTTCCTCAGCTATACTCAATTACACCAAAGTATGTACATAAACACATGTAATGCCTGAAAGAGTTTATCCATTTACAGATGTAACATATTGCAAACTGCTAATTTTCCTCAACAGATGGCTAGAGCAGCTCTTCCTGCAGCATGAAAAATGATTCTACAAGAGAAGCTGCTTCCCACTCCTGATCCAAAGACAGGCACCTCAAGAACAGCAGTGAGAAAGTACTCCCCATTTACTGTTAATTCTTGCACCTGCAGTACAACCAGAAGGCAAACCTGCTGTAAGTTACCTCAGGGCTTCCTATCAGGGTGAGAAAAACTGAATTTACCTACTGCACAGGAGTGCTTCTGGGGCCACGCTGAGCCCAAAAYTGGGACAGAGCTTTAAAGTCAAGTTGCTCTGTCAGGTAGTGCAGGAGGAGGAGAAAGGGAGCACTGTGTAGTGCTGCAGGSAGTTGCTCCCTCACTTCATAGCTGCTCCCCTGAGGTGATCCCTTTCTCAGCAACAAGCAGAACTCCTATGGCCTCCCAGGACTTTGACAGACAAGGAGCAACCTGCCCACCCTCAGGGAGCTGCTGGGCAATGAACAGCTTTACCTGATGGCTGAAACCAGTCCTGAGTTCACTCCCTTCCCAACAGAGGTTAAGGGACAGCACACTGGGTTTGTACCACTAGTTAAAGTGAGACGCTGAGCCTTTCTCGCCTTCTTGTCATTTACTTGCTTTCTATTTTCTTTCCAAGAACCTTGATCAAATATTTGAAGAGTCACCCATGAGACTTAGGCCAAGCACACATCGCCACTGTCTCAGCTAAATCAGCAAGGGATACGATCACATTGCAGCTCCAACTGCAGACACAAGAAAATCCTGAAGGAGAAGCAGCMGTGCCAGCCAAATTATATTTATATGGAGAGTGTTAATTTCTTTCCTGGATTCATTTCTACAGTTTAGTCTGACTTTCCTCTAGAAAGTTATATGCTTCTCCATATTGGGAGCATTTTGCAATCRCAGTACCACCATACCATGATAGATTCAATCTCTGAAAAAGCCAGTAGCTATTTTTGGTATCAAATTGATTCACAAAAGAATTGCAGCATGCTGTCAGCAAAAAGTCCTACCAGTGCCAAATGTATCGCTGGTGCCAGTGCCGTGCCATTCCTCTGYTGGTGTGTCCATGCTTCCCAGAGGATCTGTGCTCTATTGAGCTACCAAAGATGGGTCCTAACGCGTCAGGACASAGCGCAGCCTCACAGAGATCCTAACCTGGGCCCTGGAAGCAACAGAGCTTTGTCAGCAATGTTATAGTAGACCTACTTCCTTCTGACACGGTGCCAAGGCTTTGGCTAAATAACACTTTCAAAAACAGGCTCTAAAAATCCAAGCCACCAAGAATTTTCAAGTCTTTCTCTCCCCTAGGAATTCTTGGTATATGAGAAATATCTATGTTGTCAACAACTAAYAAAGATAAGAAGCAAGATACCTGAAGGGTTTTACATAAATCTTTGACTAAAGGTTTTGTCTTAAGCACTTCTAAAAGGAACTATCAGTATACACAAGAGTTATGTCCTCCTTCTGAAATCTGCAAGTCCCCATCTGTCTTTGTTAGCATATACCGACAACAAAAGSGCAAAACAAACAATTCAGCTCTGATAGTTATTACAGAATTAGAGGCAGAGGGAAGGGGATCTCAGTTCCTTAAGTGATGCACAAAAAAAATGAACTCACATAATCAGTATTGATGGAAATCCTACTACCAACTGCCACGCACAAAAAACACCTGCTGGTCTTGACATCACTGCCTGGTAGGAGAACAGTTCATGAAGTTCACATTAGTCAAGCAATAYCCCTAAGATTTGGGCACATGTTGCACAGGGCTTCACCTATATTTATCTGTCTTTAAAGGCCAGATTTATACAGAGTGCAATAAAGTCCACGAACCACCCACAGCTAACAGAGAGAAAGGAATGCTGACAAGCCAGCAGTGATGGCCCTCAAGAGAGAAGAGACACAAGAGGCTGATATTGAAGTCCCAGCCAGATGTTCCCACTTCACAAATCACTGTGGTCAGATTATCTAGGGCATAGTTCTGTATGAATTGGGAGTTAAAAGTCATATCCATCCTTTCTCTCCAGACCAATGAAACTGTTAATTCCTTCCCTCACCTGCCCTCTGCGGAACACGAGAACTCTTGAAACAGAAATTCATCTACTCTCTTGCAACGTTTGTTGAGAGAAAATTGCAAAGCACCAGGGACATAAGAAATGATAAAGCTGGGTCACCATGATATTTCCTAAGAGCACAGAAGAGTAGAAGCCTCAATAGAAATCCCACTATTCCAAAAAGGAGTGGTGATAACTAAACTGGGTCTCCCAAATGAGAGATGCCACAAAACTTAGAACATGCTAAAACCTGATTGTTGCTCCGAGCAGAAAGCAATGTGTTCCTTGTTCCAGTACTTATATCCAGATTTTAACTCTGAAAGGAGAGCCATCAGGCTCTTCTGTAGCTACATATTTTCAGAATTAGAAACATGCATGTTGGTGGTAACCAAAATGCAATTGTACAAACAGACAATACTCAAATACTCAGAGATAATTTTCATAACTTTCAAAAAATTTCATATTTTCATATAACTAATGGTCTAATGCATGAGCATTTTTTTCAGTGTACACAAGTATAGGGTGACTCCAAAATTAAGAGATTTAAAAAGCCTTCAAAGCATGGAATCCAAGATCTTCATTTTGTTCCTCTTAACTAATAGAACACTTGTGTTTTATTTTCATCTCTAGTGTCAGCAGCCCCCATAGGTAAAGGTGCTTGGAAAGGAAAAGAACAAACAAAAAACCCTTACAAATTATGAATAGAGAACATGGGTTATAGTAAATGTATGTCCTCACAAATCAGCCCATCCAATGCATACCCATCAAAATCTCAGTGACAGATGCCTTTGTAACTTCTTTATGATATCAAACCCAGCCTTGGATACCTATGGAAAAGATGTACTAAAAATTTGTAAAACATTCAGAAAAGACACGCACTTTTACAAGAATTTTGCTGTTTCAGTCACAAGCACTCTTTTCCGATTACAAAGATTACAGCAATTCAGATCTGACCCAGAGAATGATGGATGACACTCTTTATACTCTGGAGTCAACATTCAAATTTTACCTATAATTTCTGCCCTCTAAAAAAATTGKGTTATACAATAATGAGGTGCTTGACTGCTGTTCCATTAAGTCTGTAATGAGACTGAATGCACAGTCATACCATTTAGTGTTTTGAATTGCTTCAACTTCAGAGTAAATACATCAACAAAGACCAAGCTGGGATATTAAGTGTAGAGCAGTACATCAAAATAAGATGTTAACTTGCTGATGTTACATGAAAATTATTTCCATATTTCACTGAAGAATTCTTCAAATGATTCACTTGTGTAATATATTATTAAATGAAGCACATAGAGGTATCTTAAACATTAACTTAATTGAAGGTAGAAATAACACAGGCAAGTACTTAATACTTATTGGAGGAARATGCCAATTCTTCTCATGAGATTTTTACCATAAGCTAGAAAGCCTGATATGAATTACATTTCCTACCTATGCTGCCTCTTAATTTTACCTTTTGCAAGAAGATGGGTATTTTGCAACATGCTGAGAAAACTGTTCCAGTCAAATTACTTCTGTAGCATTTCTTACTTAGCTACTTCCAGAATGAAGTTTCAGCTTGCTTTTTTCCATTCCTCCCCTTTTCAGCCCCCAAGCAGCCATGTTCTTCCCATCTATGGTAAGTAACCTATGACCATTTCAGACTTCTGCCAAGATTATGCTTCCAAGTGAAATAGCCTGCCTAAGAAAATTCTCAGTAAAGTTTGAATATACCTAGGTAACATTTCCCAATGACAYCACAAAGGAGCTCTTTAATTCTCAGACATCTTACAAGATGCTGTATTGCTGCAGTCAAATTGCACTGTGTCTTCAATACAGTTAATGCAGGCCATTTGTCTAATAAGAATAATTTAKGTTGAGAGGGATCTCTGGGAGTTTCTGTTTCCCATCCCTAGCCCAAAGCAGGTCTGGTTCAGATGAGTTCTGGCAGTCTCCAARGATGAAGATCCCACTATCTCTCTGGGCTTCTCTTTCAACATTTGGCCACCATCTCTGATAACAATTTACTGTAAGTTTTCTTTATTACAGCTTGTGCCTGCAGCCAAACATTCTACTGCTGTTCCTTTGAGGAGACCCAGGCTGCATCTTCTCAGATGACAGCATCAACATCACATTCCCTTAGCCTTCTCCTTGTAAYACTGAATAAAGTGAGGATCCTTCCAGGATTCCTTTGGACTTCACTGAMTTACTCAGCTGGTATGTCAGACAGTCTGGTTAACTCCATTAAAAAAATGTAGGAGTGAAAAGGAAAAAGATCACTGTAATGTTTTTTTTTTTTTTACCATATGGGCAGAAGATGGGCTTTTGAAGACTACAGTTACATTAAACAAGCAGCATATTCCAAATGCGACCTGCATCCATAAACGACTTCACAGAAAGCCATTTGCAATGACAACTTTGGCTGGTCAAACCCTACAAACAAAAATGCAAGCTCTTGAACAGGTCACTTACACACTGCCTCCACAATAACTATCAATACAGAGACAAACATGTTCTGTGGGGTGTAGCACTTCCTAGCAGTCCTTTAAGGGACACTCAAGAAAGGTTATACAAATTATTGCAAGTTTAGTCTGGCTGGTGTAATGATGTTTCTAAAAAGAAAGGTCTTAATAGAACACAGTGATAAATAGGGAAGACCGTTTAAAACCTTATTTTTCAATCCTTGGGACTTTGAATTCCTGAATAAGTCCTTTCAGTCATTTTGAACTCAAACAAATGGTATCTTGAGATTTTTTTCCCCTCATAATTCTGTTTAATCAAAGATTGCAATGAGAAAATTAAACATTTAAAGTTGCTTTTATTTCCTGATTGTTCAAAGTGGGTTTTAATTTCAGTTTGCTGTATTTTTAAATTAAAACTTTAATTWAAATTGCTGTGCAATTTTAAGGGTACATTCCCTTAGCCTTTTTTTCCCCCTCTGCTTATGCATCTGCTGTCCAGCACAATTAGTATTTCTTATTACATGATATTTAACAGTTTGCTAGAAAAATTTCTGTCTTAGCTTCAACCTGATGTCTAAAATGAAAACACTTCAAATCTGCCCATTACATGAAATTTTCCAGGAAAGTTACAGTAGTTTGGTGACAAACTTATTGAAGCAGACTCTAGTAAAGGTTCTTACTTTGTTATCAATATAATGGGTTTCTTAATTGATGCATGGATTGCAATTTTTAACTTTGCTGGAACTTGTGTTTCCTGTTGGATGCTATCCCTGCCTGTTACAAGTAGTTAAAGCAATATCTAAAGTCAGAACAGAGAAGTTGTATTTTCTATTGCCTTATTTCCAATATTCTCATGTTCATTTTCTCTTAAAAATAGTTTTGTATTTCGTACCTTTCAAAACAATAGCCTCAAACCCCTTTAAAGGCAAGATAAAAGCTCCAAGACATCAAAACCTAGTTTTGTTGTCCCCATCTACAAACAGAGAATACAAACCTTAGAATTAGACAGAGGATCACACAAAAGTTTTCTGTAAAAGAATAAAGCAGAAAATGCTACTGCAAAAACAGCTTTAAGTTAGTAAAAAAGAAAAATAGTTATGATTAYGCTAAGTTTAGTCTAGCAAAGGTTAAAAGGCCACAAAATTATCTATTTAATTTGGTTGCATCAAAACTCAAAATATTTTGCCCAAATATAATTCCATTTCTCACCCACTACTCAGACRTTTCAATTTTTGCCATGTGTAAAATAATTATATTTAAGCAAGCAGTGCTGTATTTCTGGAAATGCTAACCCTTCATTTGTAATGACCTAAAATCAAGGAACCCTTGAGATTGCCCCTCAAGCACCCACAGTCTTAAAATTCTTAAGCTGACACAGCAAAGACCCCAAGTGGGAGGAACTCATCCCTATTCTGTCACTCCAATATCTTCTTCATTTACAGTGAAATACACAATAGTGCATACAAATACCAAACAATGGGTAAAACAGCTTTACTTACCTAACAGCCATTATCCCTTAGATAATTAAGTTTTAGCTTCACATAGCACTATGACTATCAGAATTCAAGCATTTGGGTAATGCAATTTATTGCGGAAAGGGTGTGTTAAAGTAGTTGGTGGTTAGTTGCACTACAAAACCTTTACCACTTACTTGTGCCTGTCCTACCACTGCTCAGATAAGCTCTCAAATGCCCATCCACCCYTGTCTGGTTACAGGCAGACCATAAATCCACCTGTGAGTTATGGTATTCACCAGTGSCCCAGAGGGAGGAAGCAGCACCTCTGGCCAGCTGTCTCCCTACTGATGATGGGAAGATAAGAAAGTCATCTTCTCTAAAAAACACATTTWAAAAAAAGGGAAAATATCTTCATCTGGAAGGCCAATTCCTCATTGTCCTTCATGCAGCCTGTGCTTACCCAAACAACCTGTAGGATTTCCTATACTCCTCCACCTTAGAGGAGCAAATTTTTAAGTAAAAATTACTGCACTGGATTYTACTTCCCTAATTCCAATTCAAAACATAGTCCCCACACGAAGTAATGAAGCTCATTTATCAACCTTTTGCCTGAKGGTCTCAGGGATGACCTCCAAGTAATCACAAGAAATCAATGACCCTACTTATTCAAAAACATTTATAGACCACAAAAGGTAACAAAGACTTAAAGCCATTTCTTCCCCTTTTTTGCCTCAAACTAAAAGATACAAACAAAAACCCACATACAACTCTAATCTTCAGAGAGGATATGAGGTATAAATACACAGTTTTTGTGGCTGAACAAGCTCCTGTGAAATTGGAGAGGAGCTACTCTTTTTCCAGTAGTGTTCTTTCCCAAGGGTAAGATTTGGAACACTCATTTTACCCTCTACTGTCAACAGAATAGCTGTACCCCCATGCTCTTTGGTTGGAAAAGAGGTATTTGACACAACAGCTCGTCTTGCCAATTACCAAAAGAGATCAACAGCTTCCCTTTTGGAGTGACAGTGAGGTTGGAGTGGCTGGGATTTCCACAGCCATACTGACCACAGTTAAAATCCTTGTCACCTCCAGAGCCTRAAGCTTTGATCTGACACAGGCATTATTTTTTTCCAAAGGTATGCTGTCCTAGAAAAGCAAAAAATACCCAAAATGAACCTCTTACCCTAGGTGAGTTATTAGTGAGATTATTGACACTGTGGCAATAGCATGGTCAAAGAGGACCACAAAAGTCATGAGAGGTAAGAAAAGGACACAGACCATTTGAGATTAGTTATGAACATGGCAAGGTGCTCCTGTCCCAAAGCCCCTGCAGTGGAAGCTCAGACATGTGATATGCTGCAGGACTGAGATTCTTGAGAAAACAGAAGCCAGKGTTCTGCTCAAAAAAACACAGTAAGCAATGGTTCCCATGAAACCTTTTTAGAAACTGCCTCTGACTTTCCTTTTCTGTTTATTTTTCTTCGCCAAACTTATCTCAGTCCTTCTGTCCCAGCTTCACTTTGGCCAGCTTCCCAACTTTTCTGACAGCACCACAATGTCACTCCTATTGCCGGCTACAGACAGCAGAGTCTGCTGGTCTAGAATCAGATTTGCTAGAAGAGAAGTGGAGTAAAGAGAACACAYACAATGTGGCCCTAATGTTCTCTCTGCTTTGTGAGTCTACATAGAATTCATTCATTTAGCAAGACAAATAAGAAAGTAGATCTGGACTTCTGAGTCAAATGTATCCTGTAAATTTCCATGCACAAAGTCKGCATCTGCTCCAAAAAGGGTGATGATTACTACAGATGACCATAATTATACCATGCCCAACTGTCCTCACTCAAAAATAGAAGAAATGTCTCCACACTTTCCATTYGGCACAAGAAGGAACAGAACTTTAATAAAACATGTATTTTCTATACCACTCTAAGAGAAAACCCTCTTTCCATGATTTTGGTCATATAAGGTCAAACCAGAAAGAACACCCATTGGCTGGCAACAAATAGGCAATAAAAATGGAAATCCATGTTTACAGAAGAATGTTTGCTACTTAAATTTTATTGAACAGCAAATGCACTGAGCACCTTGCACATTCTGCAAACACAGGAAGAGACATCACATAAAGTATCCATTCAAAACTATTTGCTCAGTTAATATATTTTTATAGCCATGAAGTWGAATTTCTGCAGTGTTTCTGCAGAATTCTAGAGGCTCTGCAAACGAGAGTCTTTCCTCATATATCAAGGTGTTCCAGTGATTTATGTGAGAGTCTTTTCCCTGGCAGATGTGCTGTGCTGTTCTGGGCTGGGATTAAGCTAATTTTCCTCACAGGGGCTACGATGGGGCTATGTTTTGTTTTGCAAAAACAGTGTTGATAATAACAGGGAAGTGTTTTTTTATTGCTGAGCAGGGCTTGCACAGAGTCAAGGCTTTTTCTGATCCTCACACCACCACACCAGWGAGTGGCTTGGGATTCACATGGAGCTGGGAGGGAACACAGACAGGACAGCTGACCTCCACTGACCAAAGGGGTATCCAATACCATGTGGCATCATGCTCAGCATATAGAGCAGGGGCAAGAAGAAGGAAAGCAAAGGTCTTTGGAGTGATGGTGCTCATTTTTCCAAGCAACTATCACATGTGATGGAGACCTGYTTTCCTGGGRATGGCTGAACATCTGCCWGTCCATGGCAAATGGATTCCTTRTTTCCTTTGCCAATGTGTGCAGCTTTYGCTTTACCCATTAAACTGCCTTTTTCTCAACCCATGAGTTTTACTCACTTTTACTCTTCCAATTCTCTCTCCCATCCCACCAGGGCRAGCAGCTGTGTARTGCTKWGCTGCCAGYTGGGGTTAAACCACGACAGCTGCTGCACACTGAGAAAGCAGATCAGACCCTTACAGTGAGTTTGCAACATACATATGGAAGTAGTCAGCACGTGTCAGAGGAAGGACTCTCTYGAAACATCTGTTTTTCAAAGGAYCAAAATAAAWCTTCRTGCTTCTTTTTAGAGCAATAATCTTTTAATTAAAAGTTAAGCAGTACAGCTACAAAGATTTCCAAGATCCTGAATGTTCTCTCAAATGATATCCTAAGGCTTAAGTATTGTGAATCTTCCATCACAATTACACACAGCTTATACTACTTACCAAATGCTTTGTTCTTTGTAATTCCCTTGATTATAAAAGGAATTGATTTTTTTTACACYTAATTTTAGATCCTTTACATCTCTTTAAATTGCATTACTAGATTGGAACATAAATCTTTACTGTTTGGGGTTTTTTTTCACCTAAGAAGTCTAATAAYCACCTCAAGGATTACACTTGAACAACAAAGCATCCAGATGAATGTTTGAAAAACAGAAAAAAATGAGGTTTTTAAAATAATATTTTTAAATATAAAACTTTGCTTTTTATTATCTAGTATCCAGAAAAAAAATCCAACAAAAAAAGTTCCTGAAACCAACACAACTGTACTGAAATCCTTCTTTTATGCATCTTCCTATCAATGAAGTCATTGTAAAAGAAAAAAATTCAAGTCCAAATTTTGTCTGAATTTGAAGCCCRCTCTAAACTCTGCTGAAGACAATGTAAAGATGTCATTCGCATCACAGGGTTGTGGAGTCCCTCTATTCACTTGCTTTTGCAACATTTGACCTTTCCTACAGGCAAGTTATGGAGTGAGTCACCCACAAACCCATTTGGCCTCAAAAAGAATGGTAAAATTGCCACTAAAGATGGCAAAGACTCTCCTGTAGCAGGACTGTCACAGAAGAAAAGGTGTATGAACACTTCATAAAAACCAGCGTCATAACTCACAAACCAGAAGGCTCAATTAAGTAAGTAACACACAACATTTTGTTCTGGCATTCCCTGACCCTCAAGTGCTTGGCTTTGCTTTTCAAAGCAGGCAGCTACCACATGAAATATGCCAGAGTTATTCAGAAAGCAAACCATAATCAGATAAACCATCCAACAAAMAATTGGTGGTACCAAACACGGGCTTCAACAAGACAGAGGGGTTTTTATCACACAGATATCTGCTGCTTATGATGCACTGGAACCTCAAGCAGCAGCAGACCTTCTTGTCTGCTACAGGCCACAGCAAAGCAAAGGAGGTGCCAAAACACATTCCATGGCAGTGGGTGTGTACAAAGGAGCTTTGCCCATCCACTCTCAGTTCCTGTCACACAGGAGAGCAATAATTCCCAGATAACAGCTGCTGGCACAAGCACACAGTACTCGGACCTGTGCAGCAAGCACAGGAAATGCAAAAGCTCTCCTGCCAGAAAAGCACAGCAAGAGCAGCAGAGGTGATAGGAGGCAAGCATTTCATTAGCAAAGGGTTTGTTCATTGGTAACTCTGCTATAAATTATAGATGTAGAGCAATACAAAAAAAAAAAAAAAAAAAAAAAAAAAAAAAAAAAAAAAAAAAAAAAAAAAAAAAACAGATGAAGGAGAAACCTCAGGACCCATTCCAGACTGCAGCACAGCTATACACTGCTCATTTATGCATCCTTCCTATTTTCTGGCACCTCTGCCTACCCTGTCTATTTTCTACCCTTAGCTCAGTTTCCATTTCTGCTCTTCATTTGAGCTAACATCACCAGTCTTCTACCAAATTTCCTTGTTCAAGTAGCTTCCAGTCTTGAGTGATTCTCAACCCACTGTTCTCTCTCCCACAACAGTTCTTCTGTTTTGGTTTGGGGTTTTTCTGTGTGGGGTTTTGGGAGGAAGGAGAACAACACACTGGTTGGTTTGTTTCACAAAGAAACCCTTCCTTGCCTTTTGCTCCCCTCATCCAAATGATCTTGCTCAGGRGGCTTCCTACCAACTTCCTAACTAACCCTTCAGGACACTTTCATGTATCTGAGCTGAGACCTCGTCCTTACCATGGCACCAATCTCTCTCCTGTTCTCACCTCCTCCAAATAGGTCATAAGACCTTAATAATAACTTTAGTGTATCTAYAGTGCAAAGTGATGCAAAACAGCATCCTAGCTTCATTAATATCATAGGTGCTGAAGACAAAATGTTGAAACCTGCAGCAAGATAAGCATAAATATTTTTTGAAGAAAACAAATTAAGTTTTAGGCTAACATCAGATTATGCCTCTATTAAGAGAGGCGTTTGTCTCTCCCACTCAATACATCAAAAGCAAACCAACTCCTTGGCACTTATCAGTGCTTTCATTCTTTAAAATARCATTTATACTTGCTTTCAGCATCCACCAAGATGAACTTCTGCTGSCATTACTGACTGAAATAATTTCACRTGACTGATCAATTTGCACAGGATTCTGTAAAGGTTCTCCCCTTTCTGAAGAAATTAGGGCTTAATTCAATCCCCATGTCTTTCTCTGGGTTTTCTTAATCATTCATTTATCCATGAAAACAGAAGGTTGCAGGTCTGGAGTTACGTATAAACATAGAAGCAGAGGACTGGAAAGMAGTCACTTGCCCATGTTTGGTTATTTTGCTGGGAAAACTTTGCACTTGCATGAAGTGAGAAAGCTGTTAAGATACTATTTTTCCCATCCCCTAACTAAAAATATAAACAACCACACACACTCACAAAAACAAACCCAACTGAAAAACAACCTGGTAAATAACCCACTCAGTCAAGCAATCACATTATATAAGAGCACAGGATCACCTGATGCTGGATTTGTCCCAAGTTTCTCTAAGGGCACCAGGCAGCTCAATCAGTACCACTCAGTCCAGTTCACAACTTATCTACTGATAAGCACCAAGTGATCAATCAGTCCCAGTGGGGCACATATCAGATCGAATGATGGTGATAAAAGCTATCTAAACCCTCCACAATCACAGCATATCTCAATAAATCTTTTTCATGTTAAGATATTTGACAGTTTGGCTCCTTTACAAAGGTAAAAGGGAGCAGCTCATCCAAAAAGGTTTCATCCTGAAGGTTTGGCCCTGGCAACGTCCTCCCTGTTAAAGAGCTGGCCAGGAGGGCAGACATCTTAATCACTCACAAATATTCAATGAGCTGTAATATTAGTTCTCAAAGATGTATTGCAGCATTCTTCAAAGAGACCGTGACAAGAGGAGATTTAAAAGAAAACCGTGATTTGTTTGTTAGATGCTGTGTTATTTTTTYCCCCTTAATATTACATTTCAGCCATTGCATTCATCAATAAACTTAGCAGGATACTGCCTGACATTTTTAAATATGCAATCAATTATGAAAAGTCATGCTGTTTGAGAAAAATTTATCCCACATTGAAAATACAAATTTAGTGACTCTCCAAGCTTTTAAGCTAATCTTATTATCTACATAATAATGTMCAGGGGCATAACAGTCTCCAGAGGCACCAGGCCATTGTGTTAGTCACAGTGGAGTAAGTCTATAGAAAGAAAATAATTGCCTTGACCTTATCTAAAGTTTTCTGATGGAAACATCTGAAATCCAGCTTTTCAGACACAGGTGTTTGTTCGCACCCTCCTTTTACAGTGACTGAAGGACAAGTGGAATTCTGCCCTCTGCTCTCAACTCCCTTCTCACCAAAACTGCTAACCCACAGAGCTTACTTAGACTAGCAAAGGCCATTCTTCTCATACAAATCACAATAATCCTGTTATTGGATGATCCAGATCCCCTTCCTAACAKCTGGGACTTTTACACTAAGAGAATATTATTTCTTTCTTTAGTTATGTACAAAGAGCAGAATGTGCAGTGAAAAAGATCACGGTTACAGGTGCAGCCCTGCACCCACTGCACCCGTCCTTGCTGTACCTTAGCTCAAAAGATCAGCTRTTTTATATGTGAAATGTTGGCAGCTCCTTTCATCTGAAGTTAAAGAAGTCTTATCAGCATTACTGTGGCCAGGTTTAAACAATTATGCAAACAAGTCTTGCTTAGAAGAACATAATTCCAATCTCCTTATTGCTCACTCAAAGCATTTGTTGCACTCGATAGGCTGTGAAGAAGAACAGCCACATTGATCCCAAGATTGTAGGATTGAAATGAATGGGAACTGCTTTAAAATTTTAATATATGTCATCTTCCAGACGAACGGGGACTCCAGGGAGAGGTGACCTTTGAGTGGAGAAACCTTAATAACATGTCAACAGTGGGATTACATTTTCAGTACGAAAACCAATGACAAAATTAGGGAGATTGCACTACAGCTGTACTGCYTAGAAGAAGGTTTCTGGTAGGCTTAAATGAATTTATGGGTTATATAAATTGAAACAATATGAAAAACAGACAAAAAAATGCTGATATAGTTGCCATCAATTTCAAGCAAATCTCTGCCAAACAACAATTGATGCAAGAGTTATCTCAATTTCTGACTATACACCCACAGTATTGACAGTTTTTAGCAGCACAGCCCTCCTTCAACTTGTACCTTTCCATTTGCAGTCACTATTATTACGAGGGATGAAAAGAGCAACCTCCTGCTCAAATTAGCAGTATATTCTCCATGAACAGAATTTCACGGAAAACAAAACTATTTGAGATCAAATTTAACAAATAGTTTTGCCAGAGGGAAAAAAGGTGAAGAATTAGAGCAACTTAAAATTTCAAGGGATCTCAGGAGGCCACCTAGTCAGACTCAAAGGATGGAATATTTAAAAAGCCTAAATGTCTAATATTAACATTTCAGAATAAATTTGCAGGTGAAACAGTCTGTAAATGATAATATGCTTGTTTTTTTAATATTTACCTTAAAAAGCATGTGTAGAAAATTGGTCCTTCCAAACTGATCCTTCCCTCTTCTATCCCAGTTTCTGTGTTCAGGAAACCTTTGGCAACATTACTCATAATTTCCTACCATCTCTTGATTATGGGGCTCTAYTCAGACTTCTATCTCCAATGACTTCGTTATTTCCACAAAAAATTCAATTTTCTCTTGTATTTGACAGTAAGAATGATATTTTTAAAAAAGCAAAACACACAAGAAAGCAAACAAAATCAGTTAAATAAATGCCAAGATCCTCAAAAGTGTTCTTCAAGAAGAAATTCAGTGTCTTCAGAGAAACAGCATTCAAGAAATGGATAAGCCTCAGAATGATCAATAGTTCCTTTTGTATTAAGAATATTTCTTATCTAGCTGCTCTACAGAATACACTCCACAGAATTGTACAGTACTCCCAATGGTTTTTATTAAATATTCAGAATATAATATGGGAAGTTTATTGATTCTTTTTCTGGTGTTTGAATTTCCTATGACTGTGTCTGGCACATACCAAGGAGAACTGACAACTGACCTGTGGTAATAAGGGAATTATACAAGCATATATAAAGCATAGTCTGTGAGCACCATATATTTAATACTCACCTGGAAAATATTTCATGCATTAGACCTACTAATAACAATAACTGAAATATTCAGCCTTTTGCTAAAAAGTCACATCAAGAAAACATCACTGAGAAAAGTTCTTTCACCCTAGTCAAGATAAGAAACAGTGCTGAAAAAGCAGTGGAAAGAAAATATGTATGTTTATACCCAGCTTTGGAGTAAAGCCATGCACTTCTCTGTTTTCACCAGCTTTGCACTGGTTGTCATGAGATGACGATGATCCTACACAAAGTCTGTATAGCAGAGATATTTCTGTCTTTGCACTGGGTGAAACCATYCGCAGAGGTTTCCTATTTACTCTCCGGATCGATTATTCAGTCACATATATCTGCACAAAATGAGAGTTTTTAAAGCACACAAGGCCTAATTATTGTCCTGGGTTAAATAATTAAACTATGATAGCCAGAATGTTTATCTGGGCATTTGTATCCAAGAAGGGGTGCTGGACAACCAGAAAACCCCAAATATTTTGCAACTGAAAGTATCTTGAGGAGGAGGATGGTAATAACTTTGAGGACCCAATACTCTTCCTGTTCTCCCAGTTCTCTCTTGCCAGACCTCACAGTGAAAATTGAGAAAATCATAAGTCTTTGTCACACAATGGGCATCGGGAAGATGATTTCTGTCAGCTCTATTTAAGGCACTCTTAAGAGGGATATGACTTGTGCACGCACGCTGAGAATGAGCAAGAACTAGGGCTTAGGCAGGYTTAAATAGAAATMTTAATATAGATGTTTTATTCATTAAATTCYTGTAAAAAAGTTATTACTTTAACTGGTTGATCTATCATGACCACAGAGCTAGGACTATACCCTCCACAACAGGTTAAAGTAGAGTTCCCCCATGTTTTGTGTTCCTTTGTTGAGAGGTTGCTAAATGGATTTTTATATTCAGCAACCCAAAACAATCTCCTGATATAATTAACTTTGTTTGCCCTCTGACTTGGGATGTCTGGAAGTTTTAGACTATTTTAAGCCTCCCAGCAAAGGTACAGTTCCCCAAAAGGATAGCAGTCTTCAAGATGAAACAGTTCTAAGAAGCCATAGAGAAAAGCCATGTGTTGCTTGCAAGTGTTCACATTCTTCCTCTAAATTAAACAAGAAATAGCTTCTATTAGAGGGTATCACAACTGCAGTTAAGGTATCTGCTTCTGTACCTATCTCTTACCTCATCTTAGGGTCACAGCACAAAGTGCAATGATGAATACCTCAGTATTTGTGGAACTCTGATGAAATCAGATTCAGGTCACTGTTGGCTTTTTAAATTTCTTTAATTAAAGACAACACTAACTAAAGAGTAGAGACAGCCCCACACTACTGGTTGCCTAGTTTCTCACTAATTGCTGGTGGATTTTTTCGTTCTTCTCTACGCTGTGTACTATACTGTGCTTGCTGGATTCTAGCAGTCAAACTGCAGATTTTATTTTAGTTCCTACATGTTGTTTTCCCCCATGACACTTTTGCCATCTATCTTTYTTTATAAAAATACACAAATTGAACTCTAGGAGCCCTATTTTCCCTAGCTAAAAGTATTTTTTATCTCAACGGGAATCAGTGGCACAGTATTTAAGGCAACATAGGAGTGTAGTTGAAAAACGTTTTTCTTTTTTTTCCCTTCTTCTTCCCCCTTAAGAAGTACTGCAAGTAGATTGTAAAGCAGCACAGCAGCAATTTGGAATGTTTATTTCAAATATTTTCTTRAAATTCCTAATTCTTTCATATTTCTTTTTTTTTCAATACATGAAAAATATTATAAAAAAGTCTATAAGCTTTTAAGTAGCAGATCCCTTGGCAAAACAATTTCAATCTCAATTTCATAGAGTATCAGGAAAGGAAAATATTGAACGAATACAAAATAATTAACGTTTATTATTACAAAATAATTAACATTTATTAATTATTTAATAATTAAATAGCTGAGCACACCACGACATTGGGTGACACCCAATAAGGCAGTCTTAGTGTGCTTGCTTCAATAGGGAGAGTATGTAACCTTCATATGTACTTAATATGGGTGTAATTAATTCATTGTTATTTTTATTGTGTTCATGATTTCTGTGGTTTTAAAAGTTTGTCCTTTGACTCAATGATAAATCATAGGCTCACTTTTAAACTTMAGTGATTCTGATGCAGAGTAGCAAWCTYCTTGTGCACAGWGACCTKTTCTGTCCTTAGGGCAAGGGCTGCTTGCTGAATCAGAATTTCAAGTTGCTGTCTTTGTCAGGGGGTGGGTAGTCTGTRTGTCCTGTATTTTACATGTTATACTGCACTCCACTAGTTGAATCATATCTGGATTTTGGTGTAATTAATGTGCCTCCTGGTTTTTCATATGCTAAACCAGACTCYTGCAGCTCTTGGGAGAAAATGAAGTTGCTGAACATTAAGTTCAATACATGGCATGACTTAGGCATTAGACTAAGGAAGATCTGATGATGTAGCAATGACGACATAAAAGAAATCAGAAGAAGATTCATTTACTCATCTCTGGCAGCCATAGAAACAGATCTGAGAGCCTCTACTTCTAGTTTCTATTYTGTGTCTACTAGTGTCTACAGAAAACTAGATGAAAAAACTAGGGGAAAACAGGTCTCCCCTAAAGAYKATTTGTTTGTAAAGGGKCAAGAGATTTGTGAATGTACATAAATATATGTATYTATTTCCTCCCTATTTTCTGGATGCTTTATTGCAGGAGGGTTTCTGCAACTCTGTCCTCAATTCCTTTGCTTTGCTGGTTACAGTAAAGTCAAGTATGACTACCTCAGAGTCAGCATTTTGGTTATGGGTCTGCGCCACACAGGGCTACAGGGAAGATAAAATGCCAAAGGAAACTCTATATTGTTGCTATCAAATGTTGCCAAAGCATCATGAAAACAAATGTGTTTAAATTGGGTCTTCTTGAGGGCGTGTTGTGATGGGGGTGTGGGGAAGGGCACTAACTACTGTTCACTGTGTTATCCATGGCAATAGAGTCCCATTTTAGACTTTTCCTGACCTGAATCTGTCATCCATAAGAAAAGGCTGTTTTAAAGAGCATGGAGTCCAAAGAATGYTTTTCCCAGCCTCTCCTGTGCATAATTTAATTCTCCTTTACGTTAATGGATGTTAGTAAAATAGAAAGAGGGTGAAAACTGTAGTAGCTGAATTCATGTTATGACTGGTGGGTGTTTCAAAAAGAAAAAGCAGTTTTAGGAAGGGCTGTTTTTAATTTGCAAGATTATAGTTTGCCAGCTTTGGTGAGTATCCTAGACCTGTCAGATGCTGCTCATGAATCAGAAAGAGAGATGGGAAAGCTCTTAAAACGCCTAAKTCTAAAAGACAGAATACATGCAAGATGAATTTTGAATGACGAGGCAGAGCTCTGCTTCAGGTCACTGGTGCTTACATGAAGGCTCGTCAGTGCTGAGCACTGCAGGGAATGTGCTGGTGCCAGGAGCTCCCTGTGCATTTTTGCAGGAGGCTGCAGCAGGGAGCACTGTGCTGGCTGTCAGCAGGCAGAGCTGGGCACAAGCTGCCCCAGGGCTTTGCACGGGGGGTGTGTGAGACAGCCA